>NC_030423.2:9901402-10028902 GCF_001660625.3 Ictalurus punctatus | reverse complement strand
CACTGTGAGTAAGCACTTCAATTTAACTAGTGTTTAAATCCACAATTCTATCAATCTCTGATTGATCATGCTTTAGCTTTCATTTGTATTGAGTTGCTGTGGTTTACATCACCTACACTGTGTGCTTAGTAGGAATCCATTACAGAAAAAGAAAGAAAAGTGTGTGATCCTGCAGGATTACTCTAGCTATTATGATGAACTACAGCTGTTATGTAGCCTCACACTTGATATATTTACATTAACACAATATCATGAATTTAGTTTTCTGTAAATACATCCATTACACAGTAATGTGATTATATTGCAGTGCATGAAGCCAACATTTAACATGGGAGGACACATGTTTGTGTTCATTTATACTAGCTGTTCAATGCAAGAGAATCCAGTCTGAGAAACTAACAGAGTGAATTTATTTAAACTGTGATTATTTCAGAGCATTTTACATTTGTTTCTGTCATGAGCTGGTTTAAGGTTTTTAACTATACTTTCAGCTAGTGGATTTGGAGCACAAGCACATCTATAGAAGATGGAAAGTTATGGATGTGAGGGAAAACTGTAGTTGTTTACACTATTGTTTACACTTTATTGCTTAGCATTTTATTGTTTGCACTTCAGATGTGCTTTGACCAATATTACACTGAATTACAACTTTTTACATTTAGTTACAATACATGTATTCATCAGTGCTGTGTTCATGTTCTCAAAAAAAAAAAAAAAAAAAAAAACGCATTGAGTAACCTGAGCTTTCAAAATTCATGAATAATTTTTCACTCAAACTCATCCATCAACAAAAACTGTGTATTTACAGGTCATTTTTCACATGTTTACATGCTGTTTTCAAAAGTGTAAAAAATTACAGTATTCTTTAATTGGTTTAATGCAATTTTCACAAGCAGGTGGCAAATTTTCAAAACTCTTAATACTAATCTGTCAACAGATCATTAAAAATTGACTTTTTTTTCAAACATTTCAGCATATTTTCATTTATATTAGTACACAACAAAAAATCACAAAGTATTCCTTTAACTACAAATAATAAGTGTTGCCTCTATATAAACGTTATATGTTTATATAATAAGTGGAATATCGGTGAGGCAATATTCCACTCGCAGAGAGAGAGAAGTATCTCCGAGCATGTGCGCAAATCTCTGCCGTGTTTTATGCAGTTTTGCCGACGCATGCCTGTTTGCTAATCGCTGTTGTGTGTTTTTTCGGGTTTCAGGTGACTCCGACGCAAGTGACGGCTCCGCCCCGCCCCCTTGGCTTTAACCGCCGACGGCTGAGACCCTCACCACCCGATCGCCCTTCAACCCACACACGCACCCACACGCGTACCCCCGCTCACCGATTGTCTTCAATAAATCTCCCATAACCTTGAAACAGCCTCCTGTGTGTCTGTGCTCTGCCCACCGTTGGCTAAAATCCCTACACTGGTGGAGGATGCGGGCATGAGCACAGACCCACCCATCTAAAAAAAAAAAAAAAAAAAAGAAAAACGTGTTTTGTTTTTTTCCTTTCCTCCCTCTCTTTTCCCCATTTTCTCTCTCCTCCTTGGGGATTGTTCATAAACATGGATCCCATGCTGCAGCACCTTCTGGAGGCCAGTATTCAGCAGCAAACGGTGGCACAACAGCTCGCCCACAGCCTACAAGCTGTGACACAAGAGCTAGTGGCCCTGAGAACAGCGACTACCGCAGCTGCTACACACCTCCCTGATCCTGGCCGTGAGGTCCGACGCCTGCTTCCCCCTCTGAACCCCGAAGACGACATCGAGGCCTACCTCGAGACCTTTGAGGGCATCACCCGCTGCGAAGAGTGGGACCGCGATGAGTGGCCACGCATCCTCAGCCCGCTGCTTTCAGGGAAGGCGGGCACGGCCTATTACTCCCTCTCTCTGGAGGAAGCAGCCGACTATGGAGAGGTAAAGAGAGAGATCCTGGCATGGTGTGGCCGAAACCCGCTCCAGGCAGTGGCGGAGTTCCACCAGTGGCGCTACAGGCCGGAAGCCAAGCCACATGGACAGATGGACACCATCCTGCGCCTCACCAAGAGGTGGCTCCAGCCTGACATGCACTCTGCCACTGAGGTTGTAGAGAGGGTGGCCGTGGACCGGTTCCTGAGGACCTTGCCACCCACAGAACGCCAGGCCTTTGGGATGCGAGCCCCAGGGACATCCAGGGAACTATTGACTGCCCTGGAACACACCCTGACCACCCTGGCACTTGGCAAAGAGGGACAGCACCAGCAAGGCCACCCGGACTATGGGGCACCCCAGGATGAGCCCAGCCCGACGGAGTCAGACCATGGGACACCGAAGAAGACCCAGAAAACCTGGCCAGCAGGACGCGTCCTCCCCACACTGGATCGGCCAAAACTGCCACAGTGAGCGAAGGAAGCACGAGTGCAATAGGCCTACCTGGCCCGAGGCGAGGTGGATGTTGGGACAGAAGGTAAGCTGCACACACCTTCTAACCCTCTCTCTTCTGTGTTCCAGCAGGTAAACCGGCAGGGGAACTTTGGCCGAGAGCAGAAAGAGGACAGCCACCTGAAGTATTGCTGGGCCCAGGTGTGCCAGATCGAAAGGGATCGACCAGAACCCGAACCAGAGACTAGCCTCCTCTTACTTTCTGGTCAAAGGAGGCTTACTGTACCACCGGACCAACCGCCGAGGGGAGACCGTGGACCTCTTGGTCATGCCCAAAGGCAGAACGCGGGCCCTGATGCATCTGGTCCATGCACATCCGCTCGGGGGCCACCTGGGGGCGAGAAACACCCCGGAGAAGCTGAAGGACTATTTTGTCTGGTCCCGACAACACACGGTCCCAAGGACGCCCCCACCGGCACCACTCATCCCGCTTCCCATCATAGGCATCCCATTTGAGAGGATCGGCATGGACCTCGTCGGGCCGTTCCCCAGATCCGCCCGAGGGCACGAGTACATATTGGTAATTGTGGACTATGCCACCAGATACCCTGAGGCGGTACCACTGCATAAAGTTACCTCCCTGAACATCGCCAAGGAACTGGTGCTCCTGTTCAGCTGTGTGGGGATCCCGAAAGACATCCTAACTGACCAAGGTACCCTGTTTGTATCAAAGCTTATGAGCTGTGTCGGCTGTTGCAGGTGAAACACCTAAAGGCATCGGTCTACCACCCACAAACGGATGGGCTGGTCGAACGGTTCAACCGGACCTTAAAGCAGGGAGGAACTGGGACCTTTTCCTGCCATACGTCCTCTTCTCCGTCTGAGAGTGCCCCCAGGCATCCACGGGCTTCACACCCTTCGAACTTCTCTACGGACGGCAGCCCCGTGGACTGCTGGACGTGGCACGGGAAGCCTGGGAAGAACAGCCTTCCCCGTTCCGCTCGTCATCGAGTATGTACAGGAGATGCAGGAGAAGATCGACCGAGTGGCCCCGATCGTCCAGGAACATATGAGAGCCACCCAGGAGGAACAGAAACGAGTGTACAACCGCCCAACACAACCCCGCAAGTTCCAACCTGGTGACTGGGTACTCCTGCTAGTTCCCAGCAGCACCTATAAATTCCTAGCTCGATGGCAGGGCCCATAAACGGTCCTCAAGAGGAGAGGTCCTGTGAATTATCACCTGCAGCAGCCCGGTAAGCGAGCAGACACACAAACATACCACATAAACCTGCTGAAAAGGTGGATGGAGCCATAACCGGTACTGTCTGCATTACGACCAGGGCACCTTAGTCCAACTGGGCGAAGAACTCACTCCTGCCCAGAAGCAGGAGCTGACAGAGTTAGTGGGGCAATTTAACGATGTTTTTTCTACCTCCCCAGGCATGACGCAGCTGGTGCAGCATGAAATCAAGACTCAGCCGGGAGTGGTGGTGCAGCAGCGGCCCTATCGGGTCCCGGAGGCCCGCCGTAGGGCTATCGAGGAGGAGGTCAGCCGGATACTGTGGGACAACATCATAGAGGAGTCCAACAGCCCCTGGTCCAGCCCCATCATAGTCGTACCAAAGCCTGATGGAAGTATGCGCCTCTGCAATGACTTTCGGAAGCTAAACCAGGTCTCGGAGTTTGACAGTTATCCTCTGTGTGGACGACCTAGTGGAGCGATTGGGGAGGGCTCGTTTCATCTCCACCCTGGGGCTAACAACAAAGGGGTACTGGCAAGTGGCGCTGGCCCCAGAGGCGAGACCGAAGACAGCCTTCAGCATGGTGAACGGCCACTGGCAATACCGGGTCCTCCCCTTTGGGTTACATGGAGCTCCTGCGACGTTCCAGAGGCTGATGGACATTGTCCTGCGACCCCATCATGCCTTCGCAGCCGCCTACCTGGAAGATGTGGTCATTCACTCCCCCACCTGGTCGGACCACCTGTTCCACCTGGGGGAAGTCCTGAAGGAGCTCCGGAAGGCCGGGCTGACAGCCAACCCCAAAAAGTGCCACCTGGGGCTGACCGAGGCACAGTACCTCGGGTACCGTATTGGCCAGGGCTTACTCAAGGCACAAGTGAAGAAAATCGAGGCAGTAAAGGATTGTCCTCGACCTTCGAAAAAAAAACGGATACGTGCCTTCCTGGGGTTGGCGGGGTACTACCGTAGGTTTGTACCTAACTTCTCCTCTCTAGCCTCCCCCCTCTCAGATCTCACAAAGAAGGGCCAGCCGGACCAGGTGAAATGGTCTGCAGACGCAGAGCGAGCATTCCAGGACCTGAACAATGCCCTCACCAGTGGCCCCGTACTACGCAACCCGGACTTCGCCCTCCCGTTCACCATGCACACAGATGCGTCAGAAACCGGGCTGGGCGCGGTCCTCTCACAGACCTTTGGCGGGGAGGAGCACCCGGTCCTCTACATTAGCCGAAAGTTGTCCCCAGCGGAGAGGAAGTACACGGCCGTAGAGAGGGAGGCCCTAGCAATAAAGTGGGCCATCAAGGAACTATGGTACTACCTAACTTCGTCCTGGTGACAGACCATACCCCACTCCAGTGGATGGCCAAGGCCAAGGACACTAACGCCCGGGTGACTCGCTGGTTCCTCTCCCTACAAGATTTCTCATTCCAGGTCCAGCACTGGGCAGGGACCCAACACAGAAATGCAGATGGCCTCTCAAGACAGGACGCCCTGTGGGCCCGACACGCAGCGGCAGTAGGCTCGGAGCTGGGCCGGGGGTTCTGTGGCGCCAGGCCGGTAGCCGGCGCACAGGAAACAAAGATCGCCCCTCGCGCGACTGCCGCAGTGGCGCAGAAGAGACAGTTCCGCTTCAGTGCCACCAAATGTTTTGGACATCCAGAGAGCACGTGGCGGCGGGGCGGGGCTCCCGAAACACCCACTGCTCGTGAATGGTGCACCGTACGGAAGAATTCCACCATCCAGCAAGCGAGGGGAGAGTATAAAAGGGTGATATTCCACTCGCAGAGAGAGAGAAGTATCTCCGAGCATGTACGCAAATCTCTGCCGTGTTTTATGCAGTTTTGCCGACATGTGCCTGTTTGCTAATCGCTGTTGTGTGTTTTTTCGGGTTTCAGGTGACTCCGATGCGAGTGACGGCTCGCTCCCTTGGCTGTAACCGCCGACAGCTGAGACCCTCACCACCCGATCGCCCTTCAACCCACACACGCACCCACGCACGCATCCTCGCTCACCGATTATCTTCAATAAATCTCCCATAACCTTGAAACAGCCTCCTGTGTGTCTGTGCTCCGCCCACCGCTATATATATATATATATATATATATGTGTGTGTGTGTGTGTGTGTGTGTGTGTGTGTGTGTGTGTGTGTGTATATATATATATATATATATATATATATATATATATATATATATATATATGTGTATATATAGATAGATAGATAACTAGATGGATAGTGCGATGAGTGTGTGTGCGATTGTGCCCTGTGATGGGTTGGCACCTTGTTCAGGGTATCCCCCGCCTTGTGCCCCAAGCTTACTGAGATAGGCTCCAGGCTCCCATGACCCTGTGTTGATAAGTGATGCAGAAAATAGATGAATGGATGCCTGGATGGATGGATGTAATCATGCTTGCTTTGTGGATTTTTTTGTTTATAAATAGTGGACATTGTCTTCAGAAGCCAACCATTAATAACATAATCAAAATACCAAATAGACTAATTAACCAATAAAAAAATAACTTTTCTTCCCTAACTCTAGTTATTTAGTTCCTTACATGTAGCAAATTAAAAACAAGGTGTTTTTTTGTTTTTTGTTTTTTTTACAACTACTGTACTAATACCATTTACAATATATGTGTGATGTGTGTGTCCACTATATATAAAGGCTGTGTGCAAAGACAATTAAAGCTCAATAAATTCAAAGACAAAGACAACCAAGTGACACACAACACAGGTGTGACAAAGCAAGGGCGGTCTGATATTTACGTTGCATGGTGAGCTATTAAATAGAAATAAAGAATCCTCAATCAACCAATGAGAAATTGGGTTAGGAGCAAGGCATGTGGTAATGGGCTGAACTTGAAAGAAAAGACACCCCTGCACACTGACTTAGACATATATACACACAGCACATGGACAGGACAAATATTAACAGAAGTGGTAACAGAACACTCTCCCCAAGCAAATGCATAGCCTCCGAATACAACCTCCTGACCATCTTTATGGTGGTCTCAGTACTAAAAGTTTTACAGAGGTGGGGGCTGCACACAGTTATGATCAGAGTTTCCAAAGAAGGAAGTGGAGTGGAGCTGCAGTATGCATACATGACATTTGCATATAGTGAATCCACAGTCCTGTTTTTTGTCTGGTAGAGCATTTAACAAACAGACTAAATGTGGGTAGAGTGCAGGAGAGGTTGGCATGATTAAAATTCTGAGATGGCAAGCAGAGTAGTGTGTGGCAAGTCTGTAGTCCATCAGTCAAATTGTGAATGATGAAACACATGGAGACCACATTGGCAGATGGCAAGGCGTAAACTACTATTGTGATAACATGGGCCGACAGTATGGCCTTAAGGTAACTGCTAGTATCTCAATGTCTGGACTGCCCAGTTGTTCCTTTAAAGTGACATGACAGGATTTCACCATCTGTTGTTTACAAACATTGCCAGTACCTCTCCTTTCTTCTTTTTACTTCTTATCTCTGTTGTTACGATCTGCTCTTATGAAATAGAAGACCACTTTGTTACTATTAGCATCGGAAGTCAGTTTAGTTTATTAGACCTCTGTAAAGCTCATAATACTGCACTTACAGTATTCCTACTGGTTCCACGTCAAAGCTGTTAACTCTACCATTTTGTTGATGACAGATCTTACACTGCTCATAATAAAACAGGGTGATTCAGGCTTATCTTTTTGTTCCGATGTTTTACTCCAGTCCTATAGTTCTTCTATGGCTGCCCAAGTTCCACAGGAATTTTGAGCTGCTTGCCTAAGGACACCGGCGATTTCTGCAGTGCGAGCAGCTGCTCATTGGTGTAAACAAAGCAATTGAGTTCCTCTGGCATGCAAACCGCGGTGAAAAGAAGGCCAACTACCATATTTGTTAACAGTTAACAGTCTGTGCTATACTGTAAGTCTATTGTATCTGCAATAGACTTAGCACAAAAGTAGAAAATAACATGCTAAAACATGAAAACAAACACAAATGTTGACTGACAAAGTAGACTGAGCATGTCATGATCGCTTGTAAAATATGTACTAAATGAATTAGCAAAAGCTACCGTGCTACTAATAATGGTAACTTAAGACATTTATGTTAATTGACAGAAACACTCATAGAACTTCATCATGACATATCTACCATGATGTGTTTATGGCATGATTGTGTTGCAAACATAATGCACAAATATTATATATATATATATATATATATATATATATATATATATATATATATATATATATATATATATATATATATATATATATATATATATATATATATATATATACACACACACACACACACATATATATATATATATATATATATATATATATATATATATATATATATATATAAACACTTATTACTTTTGAAATTACAGGTTGTGTAAAGTTATATTTCTTTACAATATAACTTTCAAAATCTTTCATCTGCTAATGATTCTTGTTCATTTGACATCTACATCACTGAATATGTGACTTATATGTATATTGTATGTAAATATTTGAAAATCCAGGAACTTTCTCTATAAAAGATCACATAACAAGACATGCACACTGATTTACTGCTGTGCTTATCCAGGTAATGAGTCACTATGTTAATCAATATAAAAAGACTACCCCTATAATACAGACAGGTACGGTGCGTAGAGTTTATTTTTCTTTTGGTCTTTTGTTGGAGCCAGGGGACAACAAACTCTGTAATAATGATCACCTGCTGTGAGTCACTATGACTGTCCTATACTAAGAATTCACAGTCAGTGCTGTCTTGGAGGTGTGCATTGGAATTGTAACTAAATGGAACCATAATTGAAAACGGTATCAACAGCAGCAGGATATTCATATGCTCAGAACTGCAAATACTATTGCATTAAATAGTGTGGTGTCCTTACTATAAAGGCATAGTGCTTATGTACAGTATCCTGTTTCATACACAACCTTGAATTACTATTGAATAGGGATGGGCACTCACAACCATAAGATTAATCAGCACAGTAAAGGTTGCAGTGCAGCCCATGTTTCAAAATATTATTTTCCAAGTAGCTTGCAATAGCATTTTTCTACCAGACAGGGCAACATTTTAAACTCTTACATCCAGCAACTTTAAAGAAATAAACACACACATAAGGGTAAAAGCATCACACAAGCTTTTTGTTTCCTGCTTCCTAGCTCTCGGTTCTGCTGTGGATTGCCATGACCAAACTCACTGACCCATAACAACATTATTAGGCTCATTTATGAATATATTGCCTTTGGTTTTGGAGATGTCCTTGTGTCCTTGCTTTTTAATTTTGGGCTATTCTTGCTATAGACAATGTTTAGGAATTTGCTGGTTCTGTTCTGCCAGTTTTTTGTTTTTTTTTGGAAACTCTTATCTCTTACATCCAACTTTGGCTGTAGCGTGTTACAGAAGGATAAATGAATGAATGAATGAATGAATGGTGGATATCAACTTTAGCCTGTTTTCCAACTGTATTTAATGATACATGTACCTCTAAGAATTAAACGGAAGGTTACAAATCATGTTTTCAAGATGTATCTGCAGTGATTATGACACTATCAACACTATAACTGTAATAAAATCCACTACACACACTTTTATTCTAGCATGGATCTGTTGAGTGACTGAAAAAAGACAGAGGAATGACTGTTGGACACTAGCAGCCATTCGGATGCACAATTCCACATGCAGCTCCTACTTACTGCTGTTGTGCTGTGTTCCAAACAACTTCCTGAACTTTGACAAAACTAGACCAGAGTCACAGTTTAACCTGGCAACCAAGAATGTGGACAAGGCCTAGAGGACAGCTGATGATCTCTTCACACATGCCAGCAGTACAGAGAGGAGCTGCTTCAGACAGCAACACTGTGCTAGACACATGCCATTCTGCTGTAATTAGGAGGATAGCACATTTTGGCCCATGCCCCCTGGGCATTTTTCAGGGCACAGCTGGGCCTGCTGAGAAGGGGATGTCCTGGTTCATACTGCCGAAAGGACACAGGGTAAAAGTCACACTGCTGAAAAACATGGCCAGCACAGCTGCCCTCCATATGGAAGTGGACTAAGGCATTAGAAGGCTAAGAGTCTTGGGAAGAGAGTCTTAAGTGAAGGCTTATAATGTCAGTGTTATCCTGAATATGACAAAGTGTGAACTAGGAGAATGGATACAAAGTAAGGTTGTGATTGGAGGCTTATTTTCCTCCTTAAAACCCAGAAAATATGTCAATATAAAATATATTCCATGACTATAATAGACTTTAATAAAAGAACTGACATAAACATAAACCTGTTAGCTGCAGATATACAGTGCATTATGAGTGATGTACATTATTGCTGATCACACAAGTAAGGGAGACACAATATATCACAATCTGCCAATAAACCATCTTTATGTATCTCTGAGAGCACATTAAATGTGCTCTCCCTACCCAAACAAATTAAAGCTCAATAAAGGTATGAAGCCAGACAATTGCTATAAATGGCAAACTCACGAAAAGACATGAATCACTTGTTATGACTACATTGTAAAAAGAAAAATTTGTATACAAGGAACTTTCCTTTAACAATACCTGAAGAACCAACAGCGCATACACATGTACTGTTCACATTACAGTCTAGATACCATACTTAACCTGATGAAAGATTTATTTTTTAATTAACACAATTCCTGCCTTTTAAGAATTTTTCGACAAGTACAATATTAAATTTTAATTTCTGCATTGAAACAGAATTATAAATATCTACACATACATGTGCATCTATATATATATATATATATATATATATATATATATATATATATATATATATATATATATATATATATATATATGTATCCTGGAAAAGTAATTTTTTTTTCCATATATTCTAGATTCATTACACATAAAGTGAAATATTTCAAGCCACTTTTTGTTTTAATCTTGATGATTACGGCTTACAGCTCATGGAAATATGAAATCCAGCATCTCATAATATTAGAATAAAGAATTTATAATATGGAAATGTTGACTTGAGAATAGCTCTAATTAACTTTTTAACTCAAAACACCTGCAAAGGTTTCCTGAGCCTTTAATCTGTCAGTCTGGTTCAGTACACAACCACAATCACAAGGAAGAGGAAAGTAAATTTTGCAGTTCATTTGGAAATCAAGGTCCCAGAGTCTGGAGGAAGAATGGAGAGGCAAAGAATCCAAGTTGCTTGAAGTCCAGTGTGAAGTTTCCACAGTCAGTGATGATTTGGGGTGCCATGTCATCTGCTGGTGTTGGTACACTGTGTTTTCTCAAGTCGAGAGTCAATGCAGCGACTACCAGGAGATTTTAGAGCACTTCATGCTTCCATCTGCTGACAAGCTTTATGGAGATGCTGATTTCCTTTTCCAGCAGGACTTGGCACCAGCCCACAGTGCCAAAACTACTAGTAACTGGTTTGCTGACCATGGTATTACTGTGCTTGATTGGCCAGCCAACTCGCCTGACCTGAACCCCATAGAGAATCTATGGGTGACACCAGACCCAGCAATACAGACGAGCTGAAGGCCGCTATCAAAGCAACCTGGGCTTCCATACACCTCAGCAGTGCCACAGGCTGATTACCTCCTTGCCATGCCACATTCATGCAGTAATATGTGCAAAAGGAGCCCAGACCAAGTATTAAGTGCATAAATTAACATACTTTCCAGAAGGTCGACATTTCTGCATTATAAATTGTTTATTCTAATATTTTGAGATACTGGATTTTTGATTTCCATGAGCTGTACACTGTAATCATCAAAAATAAAACAAAAAATTGAAAGTTCCACTTTTTGAATTAAATTATGGAACAAAATGAACTTTTCCATGATAATCAATTTTTTTAGATGCACCTGTACATTAGTCATATAAATCTTTGTCACATGTGAGTTTACAGACCTGAAAGGTTCAGAATTCATTATTACATTTAGGCACATTTATTTCATTTTAAATTGGCCAAAATTAAAAATGGAAAGAAGCTACTAAGATCCACTCCCATTATTTTTTTCCCAACACCTGAGCAAAAATTTACATGTGTAAAATGTTAAATATAGTCCCTTTGGGAATGGATCTTGTCTGTCAAATATAGGGATACTCATTATTTTCTTTTTCCACTGAGAGTGTAAATGTACTAAATGTTCCCAGAAAATCGAGAGAATAGTGAGAAGGAGCTAGGAAACAAATAGCTGTAAGGCAAATGGATTTCTGAGTGTTTCAGAGAGCAGCAATCTGAAGAGATGCCTTGCATTAAGGGCAGCTTATATTAAGAGCAAAGAGCTTCTTTGATGTTGCAGAGGCAATGCATCATCCATCCCTTGCATCAAAGGCTCGGTTAAAAAAGTATGACATGCACAACTAAAAAAATATTATAATAATAAGTTATGATCAAGTGATTTCATACATGGCTCTACTTCAAAGGCTTAAGTCGGCTGTACAAAAATTTACAGAATCTTCATTGAGTTACCTAATTACAATCTCAGTGTCAGTGAAGAGGTGGTAAGAATTGACAAGTCAGAGCAATCACAGTGCATTTGGCATGATGTGACTAAATGTGCACACTATTTTGAAAGCAGGTAATGACCAGGCAGTTCTCAGACAAGGTAAGGAAATGTCATAGACAATGCTGTCCTGCATCTTCAGATTGAGCAAAGAGACCAGGAGTTACTACACAATTAAAATATAAGGCAAAATAAAACATAATAAGGAAAGTGTCTCTCCTTCTGTAATTGTGGGTTCAATCAGTTCTAGGCAGATTTGAGAACTGACATGCCTTTCACTTTATTTTGCCTCACATACTATATGTTATCCTGCATTGTACCATCTGGCGCAGCAGATATCACTCTAACAAATTAAACTTAAATGAAACATTTGTGGTGTGGTTCATGTTCATTAGCTCACAAGCCTATAAATGGATAATAATTGTAAGTACTAACAGTCTTTTACTTCTAATGTAATTATAGTTGGAAGAGCCCACCGACTGGAAATGCATTATACCAGGTTGAAATAAAACACAATCAAAATGGTGGATTTCAAAAGAAGTAGGTTTCTTGATCCCTCAAAGCTTTCTTTCAGAATAGGAGCCTTTCCCCTAAAGTGGATGTAAGAGTGATTTAAGCCCATGAGCACAAGTAAGAGGCATCAACATGACTCAAGCAGAAATTGTACACATCAAGCTTTGTGGGACATCAGCTAAGAGCGATCCAAGAAATGAGCTTCACGTTCAATTTCACTGAATGTAATCCATAGAATTTGAAACGGTTTTTATCCCGAGTCAATGAATGCTAGCAGGCCGAATCTTTCAAGTGTGGTTAAATAAGACAAGCTTGAAGACAGAAATGGAGGCGTGAAAAGAACTCAAATTATATTCACTCCATCCCACACACTACGGAATCAGATTAGGGTAACACATGGGAAATTGTTCCTCTGTTGGTGTCTGTTTAATGACCTCCCATTAAGGTGCAACAACAATTTTATATGATCCATGGCTATGTGGCTTCTTTTATGGCATCAAGGTTGAAGAAGGAGGGACAGTATTCAGGCTCAGCTGGAGAAGCTTTGGGGTCCTTTGTGGTAGGAGAACACAGGCCTGGGGCACACAGCTGGGGTGAGAATAGATTTGCCGAGGGTCTAGAAAAAGTGGGGAGTGGAGGACATGTGATCTCTCAGTGGGGCAGCAGTCTGTTCAGCAAGAAGGGACATGAATTATTAAGTGTGAGCTGGAACCCTGGGAAGAGTGGGGAGAAGGGTGGGAAATGCTAACTTGGAGCATGATGGGGTCTCAGTAGGGAGTCAGCGGTCATGGCAAGGCAAGTCCTGGCATATAATAATGAGAGAGAGAAGGCATAAACGATGTGTCTCCATGGATACTTTCATGGAGCTGTTTCCCTGCATTGGGCTAAAAATTTACAATAGACCCCACAGTGGAAGGAAGACATGCCACAAGTTAAGATCTAACTTCCAATAAGGGGTTATTAATTCAAGTTATACTGTAAGGGGTCCAATCATCTAATCCAAATAAACACACTACCTAAAACCAGAGGGTGCAAGAAAACTAGACACTACCAACAAAGAAGCATTATGTCTGTGTGTCTGAAACTGTCAGTCACAGCCACATTAATATTTTTGATCTAATATATTTGCAGGCTGTCTCAGAATTATTTGATATTCTGATAGTAACAATACTGCTATAGATAAATGAACATTTATAAGATGGATAACCACATAACAAAGAAACCCCTTTCAAAATACAGTTTAGTTCAGTGAAGCATTAATAAATAAAATGAAATTTTCTATGTGAGAATGTGGAAAGATCCAGAGAGCTTTAGAACATCTTTGTCATGCATGCTTACCCTTGAGATCAGAGTAAATTATCTGCCAAAACTACAGTTATACCTTAGCTCTCTTATACCTTTAATTCATTGTGTAGTATAAGAGAGACTGTGTGTAGAGAACATGAAATAAAATAAATCCAACAATTTGTTGTGTCACACCAAAGGGCACTGTTGCTGTACATAAAGTTACCAGGCACTGATAAGCCCTGCTAAAGCAGCAACTGAGAGGCAAATGCTACGAGAACAAACAGCTCTATAGAGAACGAGAGAGAGAGAGAGAGAGAGAGAGAGAGAGAGAGAGAGAGAGAGAGAGAGAGAGAGAGAGAGAGAGAGAGAGAGAGAGAGGCAAAGTGGCACTTCAAAGTTATGATTACAGGTAGAGGCTATTAAGGATCTGTTGGGACAAAATGTCACACTGCTATCATATCTATGATTAGATATGAACACAATACTGAACCTTGTCTACCAGTGCAGCTCATAAAATGCATGTTGTACAATTGATGCATCTTGATTCCAATTGCTCTTACAGTCGACCACAAAAGTATTAGAACAGCAAGGCCAATTAATTTCGTTTTGCTATACACTGAAGACATTTGGGTTTAAGATCAAACTATGAATATGAGAAGATATTTCATTTCGATATATTTACATCTATATGTGTTAAAGAACTTGGAACTTGGCACCTTTTGTTTCAACCCCCAAAATCGATCAGAGCCATTACTTTAGCACTGGGCATAGCAATATAACAATTTGGAATGTACTGAAAAAGTAAGAAACCACTGGTGTATTAACAACCAGACATTGAACAGGTCAGCCCAAGAAAACAACAGCAGTTGATGACAGAAACACTGTGAGATCTTTGAAGAAAAATCCCAAAACAACAGTCAGTGACATCACCAACCACCTCCACAGGGCAAGGGTGACGGTATCACAATTCACAGTTTGAAGAAGACTTGAGAGCAGAAATATAGAAGCAATACCACAAGATGCAAACCACTTAGCAGCAGTAAGAATCAGAAAGCCAGATTAGAATTCACAAATAAATACAGAGATGAGCCACAGAAAATATGGAACTAAGATTGTCCTCTACCAAAGTGATGGAAATGCCAAATTTGGAGAAAGAAGTGAACTGCTCATGATACAAATCATACAAGCTCATCAGACAAGCTCAGTGGAAGTACAGTCATGGCTAATATTTATTGATGATGTAACTCATGATGGTAGCAGCAGAATGAATCCATAAGTCTACAGAAATATACTGTCTGAGAATTTACAGAGAAATGCAACCAATATAATTGGGAGGAACTTCATCATGCAACAAGACAATGACCCAAAACACACTGACAACTCAACAAAGGACTTCATTGGGGGAACAAAGTTTTTAGACTGACCAAGTCAATCACCAGACCTTAAGCAATAGTTTGGTGATGTCAGTGGGCCAACAGCTTGAAGCAGTTATTGCAAGCATAGGATATTAAGTGTTACTTACGTTCATTTACTTTAAGGTTATCTGTGCCAATCTGTTCCCCTAAAAATTGTGTGCTACCCACCAAAGGTGCCAAGTTGTTTAACACATCTAGGGATCAAGAAATGAAAAATTCTTGATTCTAAAATTCTGATCTACTGTCTCACATTCATCTTTTGATCACAAACCCAGTGTATATCAAAAACCAATAGAACTGGTCTTGCCAGACTTTTGGAGGGGATTGTATATTATAATAAGGTTGGCATGGTATTAGTATTAGCATTAGCATTTAGGCATTCACTGAAACTGCTTTCCAGTTAAGACCACTTTGAAGCTTGCAGACCAGTATCGGGTTGAGGTAAGGCCTCAAGCACAGGGCTGGGACAAAAGCCAGAAAATCATTAAGGTAGCGGAAGTGAATTGGGTAAGAGCCAGAAATTCATTAAGGTGTAGAAGTGAATTTGGGACAAAGTAAAAAATCCTCGGTCTTATAAAACCTTTCTAAAAGGCAATTAACTACTCATGCGCCACAAATGTAAGATATCATATAGACATGAATAATTAATTGTGGCGGAGAAGATTGGTCTGTTTTTTAATGAGAAAAGGTAAAACCCCGCCTTGAATGAGCTCGCTGTTGCAGTAAGGTATAAAACGGCATGTGTGTGTTTGCATAATTCAGACTTTCTGCAGACTAATGTCTCACTTTATTGTTTTAAATAAAGTTTCATTTCTTTTGACATCCATAACTCCTGGCCTCTGGACATTTTTTGACTTTGGTTGGAGGAATTTTTCCACAACATTAAAAGTTAACACCCATCCATCCATCTTCGACCGCTTACTCCTTTTCAGGGTCGCGGGGGAACCTGGAGCCTATCCCAGGAGGCATCAGGCACAAGGCAGGGTACACCCTGGACAGGGTGCCAGTCCATCGCAGGGCACAATCACATACACACTCACACACCCATTCACACACTACGGACACTTTAGACACACCAATCAGCCTACCATGCATGTCTTTGGACTGGGGGAGGAAACCGAAGGAAACCTGGAGGAAACCCCCACAGCACGGGGAGAACATGCAAACTCCGCACACACATGGCTCTGGCAGGAATCAAACCCTGCACCCTGGAGGTGTGAGGCGAACGTGCTAACCACTAAGTGTGTTATCAATTATATTAAAAATAGTTTTTAGTCACAAGGTCCCACAAAGGTCCCAAGAAAGACAAAGGAAAGGAAAAAAGAGAGAAAGAAACCAAAGGCTTTGTAATTTTCAGACTTTTAAACAGAGATAAAAAAAGGCTTAATTTTTTTATGAACTTCAGTATAACTGGAATGTGTAGCACATCAGCTGTGAACTGTCACAGTATTTGAGCAAATGTGTAATATAAGACTGATATAAAAATAATGAAATGATATGTTCACTATTACATCAATCGTCATCCATTATGTCAGCCTATTCTAAACCAGATTATGAAGCTTTTCAACAGTTTTCGTTAGAATAATCATGCAACATCATATTGAGCAATGACACTATTGTAAATTTTTTCTGTTTAAAGACATAAGTGTGGATTTCTGTCTTTCTGCTCGTCATATCACAGCTGAATGGCTTCCTCAATGAAGAGCAGAGGTGCAGCACGCAGATACAGGAAGTTTGGTTCTATGCATGTTACTGTGGAGGACTGAAATCTTCTGCTGCCATTTCAGGTGCAAGTGCTGCCTTACGACATCTGTGCTCTATAGTCATCACTGCTCCCAGTGTGCTCACTCTAAGCTTCTCTTCTGTCTCTATCACCACAGCTGTCTTGTATCTATCACTCTTTGTCTCACACCCTTTCTCTCTCTGGGTCAAGATGTACATAGGTGAGGAGGTGAGATACTGTACAAAGCACGACTTGATGCAGCTCATCCCACAAACTGTGCCAGAGACTGCCATTGTGCTATGAAATGGTTGAAAAAGATCAACCACAGAGCCATTAAAGGACTAAGAACAAAGTTTAGTAACAAAGAGATAATTAATGAAAGAAGATCTTATTAAATGAACAACAAGAAGTAAACGGTGTAGAGGGCATTGTTACGCATTCTAGATTCCCAGTGCAATAATGAAAAGACTGCTGTGTACAGAAGCTACTTTATATAAAAGTGTGCAAGTAAACAGTATTCAGTTCTTTTTGGTTGCGTGTGGCTCCTACAAATGAGCAATTTCACATATTTAATTCGTTGACTTTCTTTGCTAGAGGTGAGGAAATGGATTGTTCATGACTTATGTGCTATGACCAGGGTTGCCTGTGTGACAAGGTGTATTAAAACATTTTGTTTGCTTAGAGTCAATGCTTTTACACATTTTGTCTGTACATATAGCACTAATTTACACCTGGTGTTTCGAAGGTGAACAAAATCACATGCAAAAATGGATGCCGCTAATTGCCCAAAGTTTAGTTCATTAAGTGGAATATGTAATCAGGTGCTCTTCACATTTTTCATCCTTTTTTTTGCTCAATCCTTCCGCAAATACATATGTATGACGTGGAGAGGCGTACTTTGCTTGTTGCTTTGGTACATGATTAACTGCACATTTAAGCTGGTACACCACTTTTGTATGCATCACGCATTTTTTTTACACTAATGTGGCCTCTTGGTGTCTGAAAACTGGTGCAAACAGCTTAATAAATTTACATAACATAGGGCAGTGGTGGCTCAATGGTTAAGGCTCTGGGTTACTGATCAGACTGTCAGAGGTTGAAGCTCCAGCACTGTCAAGCTGCCAGTGCTGGCCCCTTAGCTGATCATGTGTGCTGACCCCAACTTCCTAACAAGCTGGGATATGCAAAGAAAAGAATTTCACTGTGCTGTAATGTATGTGTGACAATAAAGGCTCCTTCTTCTTCTTAACATTTCAGGCCCTCTGTCTCTATTTGTCTAGTTTTCTTTTTCTTCTCTCTCACTTTTCTATTTGTTTTGTCTGTCTGTCCCTTTGTCCCACTCTCTGTATTTCTATCTCTTTGTATGCATCTATGTCTAGACTTGTTCTCCTTCTCTCTCCTGCTCACACTGTCCAACATTATATTTTGGCAAGAGATTCTAGCAAACACAGCAACTGTGTGAGATAAGTTTTCACACACTAACAAAGTGGCCTATAATTAGTTGGCAACAATTTCTCCAATAACATTTTGGCTGCCTGGATTTAGCTCTCTCAGCACACCATGTTTTCACCTTATACTATAGGGTGAGAGAGGTTGAGTATAGAGTCAGGGCTTATTATTAAAGTAGGTGTGAATCAGGAGCTCTGTCCATTGGGATTAGTGAGGTATTGAGCTGGGCTTGTCACCGAATTACAGACAACCTCCTGCTAGTAAATACAGAGATATTCAGGGAGACAACACACCCACATAGCCCACTCATGGATATCAATTAAAAACTGTGCACACATACACACAGAGCAGTTGTGCGGAAGGCCAAACATGTAAATGTATCAAGAGCCAGTTGGAAAAGAAGAGTTCAGGCTTTTGAAACACACACACTTGAACTACATATTATATTCTACTAAAGACAGTCTTTTGCACATGTAAGCACACATGCTTTCCAACCCCAACTTTTCATCTTCAATGCCACCTGAAGGACATTCACAAAACTGCAGTAGAGAGCCATGTCATCTTGAGGTTTGAATTATTGATCAAACAAGCATAGCCTCTCCTGACTTGGCACATCTTAAAAGAAGGTCCTCTCTTTTAAGTCAGTGTACTGTATTTGATAATTCAGGATGTTCTGATCATCCCACTAGCTCATACACGCACAAAACGTGTTTCATAATGGCAAACAAAAGCCTTCTTTCTCTTTAGGCTAGACACTACAGGTGAATAGGATCATCTATAAAGAGTAATTACAGCAATCGATTTCACAGTCTTACAAATACTGTATATTTACCATATGCTTTTATAAAAATATTTTATGCCATTTTTAGTATAAAATCTAAAATGCAAATCCAACAATAATCAACTTTTCGGGAAATTCTTCTGTACCTGAAACTGCTATTTTTGTTTTTGAATATAGAAAAAAGTGATTTTTAGAAACTCTGTTTTATGTGTGGTTTAATGTTTAATGTTTAATGTTTGTGTGGTTTACAATGCTTATAAATGTAATTTACATGTACATAAATCACAATGACAGATAAACTTATAAACATATACACTATATGCCAAATGTATGTGGACACCAGACCATCACATCATATATGTTGCTACAAAGTTTGTCAAGCAAACAGAATGGTCTAGAATGACTTTCTATGTCGTAGCATTAATAATGACCCTTTACTGTAATTAAGGGGTCCAAACATATTCCAGCATGACAAAACACAAAGCGAGGTCCATAAAGACATGATTTTCCATGGCGGTGTGGAAGAAATCGAGGGCCCTGCACCTCAACCTCTCAAACATTTTTGGGATGAACTAAAATGCTGAGTGCAAGCCAGGCCTCCTCGCCCAACATCAGTACCTTAGCTTACAAATGCTCTTCTGGCATTCCCACAGTCTCACTACAATATCAATATCAAGTTGAAAGCCTTCCCAGAAGTGTGGAGGCTATTATAACAGCAAAGAGGGATTAAACCTGTAATGAGATGTTCGACAAACACATATGGGTGTGATTGTTCAGGTGTCCATATACTTGGCCATATATTATTTATCAGTGAAAAAGGCTTTTGGGAATACATGACATAATATAATTGTGCCAACTAGGTGGAGCTTAAGGTGCTAGGTTTTAGTTATTGTGGTGGTTGCCAGTGGACAAAAGTTTATTGCTGAAGTTTAAGAGAAGTCATGTTATAGATGTAATTTATCCAAAAAGATCAAATAAAAAAAAGATTGACATTATGAAAAATGATTGTACCTTTAGTATCTTGGCTTTAGTGAAGGGTCGTTTTGGAGTATCAGACCTGTGACTATACTGGCTATAAAGAAATGTGTAAAATAAAGCATTTGATGTGAAAAAAAAAAAAAAAAAAAAAAAAAAAAAAAAAAAACAATAGAAGGGAAGTAAAAAATTTCAAAGAGATGATTCTTGTTTCTTGATTCTTGCTTCCTCAGCCAAAAGAAAACATATCCATCAAAGGCGTGGTACTTTGATCAATTCTTCAAAGACCTTGTCATCAGAGTCTATTAGGATGACAATCGGCAAGGGAAATTTCTTCTTCTAATATCAGAACCACAGATAAAATGGGTCAGTAATTGCTCATTACTGAGAAATTGGAAAAGTAGAGTCGTGGACAAGACAAGAGAAGTTGAATACACTGAACTACTTAATGACATGTAATTGGGTTGAATATTTCAGACTCTACAATTAGTCATAATATGTTGTGGTGCTCTATGAAAAAATATTTGTGCAAAAATGTTGTGAAGTGTCTATATGCAGACAAGAAAGATTACCTCCTGCAAATACGTTCCTGGGGCTTTTTTATAGAATTATTAGTGACACTGCATATAGAACAGCTAAAAACGTTCTCAGTCTGAAAGCATCTAAAGGTAACATCTAAAGGTTATATTTTAGTAACTGGAGACAAGGAACACGGTAAAGAGTAGTATCCTAAAAGAAAAAAAGACGGACTCCATCATAGCACCAGTGTGGGGATAAATTTACATATACGTCTATAGCTCATAGCTGTACACTCCCAGGAGAGCTGAAATATGAAAGCTATGTCACCCAAGGCACTGGAACTAGCAGGGAGAGAGACGAAGAGAGACGGAGACTCTCAAGAGCACTGCATGAGAGTAATTCTCACCCAAGGAGATATTTTTTGGAAGAAATTAATGATCTCAGTAATACATAATGGACTTCCCTGACTCTATGGCATGGGTATTTAAAAGAGAACATTCTTTTTCTTCATTTTTTCACATCTCTTTGATCTCTTTGTACTTAGTGCGATATTAAATGCCCCTGCAGCATTCAAAGCGGATCCATTTGTTGAAGTATGGATATTTCAAAGCCCACAGGCCTGCATGTCATGGGGCATTCGGTGAAAGGGACACAATCAGAGAACAAGAGCAAAAGATTGAATTAAAAGAAAGAAAATATGGTGAATGTGAAACCCATAGAGCAACGTTCCAGCTTGCTAATCCATAACCTACACTGGAGACCACAAAACGCTCAATGTGTTACAACCCATTCATACCTGCTCTAATTATTTCTCTCATTGCTGGACTCAGTTGCATCTATTTTCATCAAAGTAAAATAGTGCTTAACACATCATTTCTAATGACAAAACCTCATCTGGGAAAGAGCCTAAGTCCGGGCCTAGCTCAGAGGCTCCTACAGGACTGTGAAACCATTAAGCGATACATCCTCACAAGGAGGATGTATCAACATAACAAAGATGACAATTTTTAAATTTCAAACATGTTCAAGAAAATTTAATCATTTGCACTTTTGTTTGCTCTGCCTACATTTCCAGTTTTCATATCCAGCACTCAGGATACTATTCAGTTAAGCTTGTTTATAAAGTTTCCCACCTGGATCCCTGCAGACCCTGTGCTGTAGCATGCTGAGGAAGATTGGATTTGAGCTGCATTGTGTCACAGCACTCCCATTCATCAGATTATACAATAAATATGACAACCCCAATCTGGTCGTGTATTGGTAGGTGTTGCGTCGTGTGCTTAGGTCAACAGAAATTTAATCAAATGACAAGTCCACTGAGCCTCTACCTCCTAACAAAGTCAGAAACACTTGAACAGAGCAGAGAGCTAGATGATACTTTCAGTCGTGAGTCTACCTTACGTTGGTAATGAGCATGTGGTGTAGTGTAAAGCTGCATACATTGTATTAAAAGCTAGAACATGAAAACAGGATGCATTTTGAATAATTTTTAATGCAATTTGTCATGAACACACATGTGATTATCTGTGTCAGAGTTAATTGTGCATGCAAGTCATTTACATTTAAAAAGATTAATTTACTTAGAAATAAAAACAACTGAATAACTCACTCTCATTTATCTCATTCCTTCTCTTTCTCTCTAACTCTTTGTATCTCTTTACCCTGAGAGGAGTCATTAGCACTAGCTGATGGCCTAACCTTGGCCACTGTTATTCGGTCCATTGCCACGTTGGCTGAGGTTATCTCTGGGAGTCAGTTGTGCATTTCAATGATGGAAATCAGTAATGCAAAAAGCCAGCTTCAATTAGTCTGGTGTGTCAGCATTTTGGGCTGCATAATGTACATTTGCTCATGTATTTCTCTGGCTTAGGAGTGCTGGTGTTGTGTGTATTGTGCATATTTGTGTGGGGGTATAAAATAGAAAGATAAATGTTAAGCCCAAATTTGTCAAACCATATGGTTGTAAAGAATGATGTGATTTTTAAAAAAATAAAACTAACTTGTGCATTGCCTACATATTGCACATTTACTATATCATATTGTATCATATTTCTGGAGGAAAACTATACTTTTTAAAGAGTACCTACACACTGTCTTTTTTCCTGGTTGTCAAAGGGTATATACACTTCAGATATTAAACCCCCAAGCTATACACTTCTCCATGTTTGTCTTCCTGTAAGCTACAATCTACCCAAAAGTTTTATCTAACAGTTCACGTACAGTATCTTCCACTTGATTTTTTTTTTCAGAGAAGCCAAATAAATTGGCTGGTTTTATAGCTCCGGTTTCATCTGTCTGTTGTTTTCCTTTCTGGACCATCTCTCTCCTGTGCTCTCATTACACCAAAGTGGAAAGCAATGCTCGAGACAGTGCTGAATCAACAGCAAAGCCCACAGAACCTCCACATCCCCTGCCTCAGACAAAAAAACCCAGTGGAACACTTGATTTATCTGTGCCAAAAGTATTCACTGGAAAAAAAAAAAAAAAAACATGAACAGGTCTGAGCCTAATTTCCAACAAATAACTAAATTTTAATTAGCTGACATTAGACAATTTTTTTCATTTAATTGCTAGAGTAGACACTTCACTGTGGCTCTGATGTACCGTTCTACATACGCTTAGTTTCACAGTTGGCGTCAAGATCACCATGTGACCCGTCCATGTTTCGCAAGAAGTCTGTGCATTAGTGTTCAGCAGCTGCCATGCTGGCACTGACGCCGGCCTTGATAAGCAGTTAGAGGCTCGGTGCTGCCTCACTGATTCACTGCTATTAGCAAAACAGCACTTGGTCTGCAGCACTGTGACACTCTTGGCAATGTGCATCTGAGCCTGTACAGACACCCAAATAATTCCTGACTTGAAGCACTAAGTATTCATTACTAGGAGGAGAGTGATGTCTTTGGATGATAGATACTCAATTAAGACCAATATATAATTTTTTTTGGTTTAGTTGTTTTTTTTTTTTTTTTTAAGGTAGACTCTGCACAACTCTACCGGACTAGTTGAAGATTATTGGCTTAATAATTACAGAAAATGTAGAAAAAAAATGTACATAAAACAGATCAATTATTTCATAAAATATTCAATGCAAGAGTGCTTTCTGGGAGGCTCTATCTGACTCTATCTTTTGTAAAAATCTATAAATAGACAACTTTTAATTTCACCTCAAATATATTGTTTACATAACTTGTCAATAAATTAATAATTCAAGTAATTGAATTAATAGTTAATTGTCGATCCTTAATAGTTTGTCTGACACTCCTAAATGCAGTTTCAATAGATTTTGCCAAGGATTAGTGTTGTAACAAGTCTGTTTTAGGTGGGAATCAAACCCAGGTCTCTCATGTACAAAGTCACTGAGTTTACTGGCAGAGATATTCCCCAAATAATGAATCCAACAGCAGAGGCAAGAAGGCAGAGATAATCCACAATAGAGTCTTTACTGATGAAAAAAGCAATGATAAAGGAAAAAAAAAAAAAGAAAAGCAGACACAAGGGCCCAAAAACATGAACTACACAGACTTAGCCTGTAGCAGGCAACAAGTAACATTGGCTCAAGACTGAACAATGAAGCACAGTTCAAGGCTGCTTTAATAAAGGAAAACCCAGGTGTAACAAATCAGACCTAATGAGTAGCAAGGTTCAGCATGAGGCTGGAAAGAGGTGCTCCTTGACAACCAGGAGGGGCATCAAAGTGAGAAATTCTGACAGGAGTCTCCCCACTAGGAATGGCTCCTGACATTCCCTTGATGGAGCCTTTGGGTGTGGTGAAAGGCCATAATGAGTGTCGGGTACAGAATGCCTCAAGCAGGCACCCATGAGTGCTCCTCTGGGAAATAACCTTCCCAGTCGACCAGATACTGCATCTTTCCATGGACGCAGCACAAATTCACCGGCCTGCACACTGTGTAAGCTGGTCATCCAATGATGATGCGGGCAGCTGGGGCCAGTCTACGAGCTGAGGTCAAAGAAGAACACACAACAGGCTTTAATAGAGAGACATGTAATGTAGGGTGGATCTTCATGGACCTGGGTAGAAGCAGCCGGTAAGATACATAGTTTATATCCTCCTGAGAATCTTAAAAGGCCCATGTAATGTGGCGCCATCTTGAGAGACATCACCCGCAGAGGAAGATCTCTCATTGCGAGGGTGTGGCTCGCAATGAGAGGTATGCCTGCCTCCGCTGTTGGAGAGTAGCTTTCAGTTGGGCTGCCTGGGCCTTCTTCCAAGTCCATGAGCAGCAACAAACCAGCTGAGCAGCAGCTCCGGCTCCTGGATGGGAAATAAAAGAGGAGGGAAGCCACACTGACAATTGAACGGGGACATGCCTAGGGAAGAGTGATAAGAAGTGCTATGTGCAAACTCTGCCCAGACTAATCGAGCGCTCTACATGGTTTGATTGTCTGCTGCCAAACATCTCAAAGTTTTTTCTATCTCCTGATTAACCATTTCTGTCTGCCCATTAGACTGTGGATGAAAGCCAGCTGACAGACTGATGTCAGACCTGATAAGGTGGCCAAACGCCTTCCAGAACCCGGAGGTGAACTGAGACCCTCTGTCTGAGATCATATCTGGGGAAGTCGTGAATTCTAAACACATGTTGCAGTAGGACCTCTGCAGTCTGGCTTGCTGTGGGAAATTTGGGTAACGGCAAGAGGTGACATGCTTTAGAAAATCTATCCACCACCACCAGAATGACTATTACCTTGGGAGAAACCTGTGACATAGTCCTTGAGGATGGGTTCTAGACTCCTTATAAACATTCTATAAGAATTGGCAAACCCAAGAAAGCATTGTACCTGCTTCATGGAACGGGGCTGAGGTCATTCCTGCACTGCACGCACCTTGCCAGGGTCCATCTGGAGGCTGCCCTTGAAGATGATGAAGCCAAGAAATGGGACTAAGGACACATGAAACTTGCTTTTCTCCAGCTTGATGAAGATGCTTTGTTTAAGTAACTGAGATAGAACCTGTTGGACATGTTGAATATGTTCTTGATAGTTACATGAGAAAATCAGGATTTCATCAAGATAGACAAAAATGAACCTCTTCAGCATTTCCCACCGGACATTGATGAATGCCTGGAAGATGGCTGCGGTGTTGACCAGGCCAAATGGCATTACCATGAACTCATAGTGGCCAATCTTCCACTCGTCCCCTTTAGAATCCTCACCAGATGGTAGGCATTATGGAGATCTAGCTTAGGGAAGATGGTGGCACCCTGCAGGATCTCAAAGGTAGTAGCTATCAGGGGCAGCAGGGGGTAGCAATACTTAATGGTGAGGTGGTTGAAGACCCTGTAGTTTATGCAGGGCCTGAGGTTCCAGTCCTTCTTCTCAGTGAAAAAGAACCCATTACCCAAGGCCTCCTTAATGTATTTCCCCATAGCAGCCCTCTCCAGAGCAGAGAGGGAGTTGTATGCCTCGGTGGGCATGCTCCAGGGATTAAGTCTATAGCACAGTCATATGGCCTATGCATAGGAAGAGTGGTGGCTTGGGACTTGCTGAAGACCTCTCTGAGGTCCGCATACTCTAGGGGAACTCTAGACTGTGGAAATTGAGATGGCTCAGAGTGAAGGACTGGGTGCTTGTGATTAGCAGACTTGAGCTGAGAAACAGGTAGCCCTTGGGTGTTAGATATGTCTAGGTCGAGCACAGCAGGTGAAACAAATCAGGCCTAATGAGTAGCAGAGTTCAGCATGAGTCTGGAAAGAGGTGCCCCCTGCCAACCAGGAGGGGCATCACAGTCCACCGAGGAGTTCTTACAAGTGTATAATGAATCTAAACTGTGGAAAAAACATCTGCTGGATAGATTATTATTAATAAACAAAACTCTAGTTATATACTTTTGTAGAATTTTGTCTTACAGGCTAATATAATGATCATTGGTCCAGATAGACTATTCATTTTGTAATGCTGACTACAATAATTTTGGATATAACTGAAAGCATAGTGGAGAGGTGATTTGTGAGTTCTGCAGGAAGAGTAATTTTCAGGCTGCAGCGAGAAATTAATACAGTAAAAAAAAAATGGCAAAAGGATATGGTGCATAACAAATGTAGCACTGCACATATTAAATCACAGCCTGTAGGTATACTGTAAATATCAATATTTAAGCTGTACTCAGCAGTTAATACCACCTTCACCCCATATATTCATGTCAGCATCACATCAAAGCACAAATGCATACCGGGTCAAGATGTGCAAAGCCTGCAAGTACTTCTGCACTTTACAGAGATAATGAGAATGCTTAGGAGAAGCACGCATCTCACTAGATTAAAGAGCTTACAGCAACCAAAAGTCTGTGTTCTCTCCTCCTTATTGACATCAGGGTTATATATGGCTGTAGTCATATGCATTCATTTCAACTAATGCAGTGCTTATTCATCTAAATTTGGTTTGGACTTTTAAAGAGTTACTTTTCAAAGCAGATCAGGTATTTTACAGGGATCATGGTAGCATGGAATGTAATACAGTTGCATAATATTAAGCATTGAAATAGACCAAAACCCTCATGATTATACCTTTATAACTGTTTGACTTCATGACCTGCTTCAATATTTTATTTAATCATAATAAACTGCAAATTCACATGTACCACAAAATACACCTGTGAACAAATATCAATAAAAACGAGTGATCAGTTCCTGATCACCTGTTTGTTTCCCTTAATACATACAGCTTGGAGCTAGGCCAATAGATGAAATAATGTCACTCCCTACTTATCTTCCTTATACACCTAGACAACACCTAGAGGCATAAGTTCTCAGCATGAAATTTGATTCATGAGCCTCTTTTTGCCATTCCTCAAAAACCCTGCAGAGTCTACAGAGAACAGTTTGTATGAGAGCACTGCCAAACCCAGCCAGCTCTGTGAGCAAGGTTTTGACCACAGACATGGCAGAAGCGATCCGTGTCATATTTTCTGGGAAGCAGTGTTTGACTAATGAGCAGTGCTGACAGGGTTGTGGAAAGGTGCTAACTGAGTGGAACACATTTGTTTCTCTCCGGTCCGGTGAGAAGTCTGTCAGAGACAGAGAAATGACCAGCAGTCAGCCCCAAGGTGCCCTTCCTTTACTGGCACTCTGACAAATTGATCATATGGGAAAAGGTTGGCTCATATTGCCAGTAAGATTAACAGGCTTTCAATGTTTGTGATGACTCCTGTTGCAAAGCCATGGAAGATATGAGGGCATACATAAATATTTGCAAAATTGAAATCTTTTTGAAAACAGTCATATCCTGAAAAAGACCAATTCTGGTATACAGAGATATTGCTAAGAGGATTGCCTGATTGTAAGGCACAATTAAATTGCTGCTAACTTGCTAGTTTGGGGGAAAGGAAAATGATGTTTTAGATGTGAATTATTGCAGACAAAGAAATAACCAGTGAAACAAGAATTGCTTTTTTCTGTCAAACATTTTACCAGTTTCCATGCAATTTTACCGGAAATCACAACCCACCATTACATGTCATTATATTTATCATTGAGTATTTTTTGTAGTCATTAGTTTATTTTAATGACCCATTTTTAATTGAATAGATTTATTCCAAAGCTCAATAATTTGTCTGAGACCCCCTGGTTTCAAGGTACATAACATAGCCAGTGTCAACGTGTCGCCTGATGTGTGGAACAAGATAAAACCTTGGAGGATCTGGTCCACTGTTCCGCACTCGTCATAATAAATGTGAGTATAAGTTGAGACATATAAGCAAGTTTGAATAGTCCTATTGACAGTGTCTGTTTGATAAAATAGAAAGTAGTATATTCTTTATGCCAGTCAGGCTGAGATTGGCAACTAGCTCTCCCTTCTTGCCAAGCTGAATGAAGTGCAGTAGCTGTCAATGAGTCATCAGTCTCAGCACTGCACCATCTTTGTGAAGACATCTGTCAAAAGCTGGGTCCTCATTACACCACACATCCCAAGAACACACACTACAGGCTAATTGTACCTGTCTGTTTAATAAACATGTTTGAGTTTGAGGGAGATAAGAATTCACACAATTCTTACACACTTTTTTTAAGGATTATATAGGAACTGGAAATTAATGCAATATTTGAAGGTAAGTCAGAGACAAGAGCAGTGGGAGTGGGTTGTTCACATTATTGTATTATTCTCTGGGGGCATAAAGTTTCCTGTCACTTAAACAACTGACAAACAACATCATGGTAAAAACTGAACTGAACTCTTAAACGTTCTCAGAGTCGTGTTTGGTGTCTCAGAATCAGTTCAACCACAACAGTGCTCTGCAATCCGTCATATTTTATATAAGAGGAGTATTTCATGTGTAATGACTGCAGCCTACGTTGGTTTTCAAGTGAAGTAGACAAATGGAAGGATCAGAGTTAGATAATTGGTTGATCCATGATGTCCCATCACAGCACCTGACTAACTGACAGCTTCCTCCCAAACACTCCCAGGTCCACGTCTGGGGACAAGAGAGCCTCCACTGCCATTAATTGCCTCATTTGTACTGTAATGTACTATTGAGTGAACTGAGGAAAAGGAAAAGCAGATAGTGGGGAAAAGAAAAATGACACCTCATTGAATACACAGTCTGCCTGAGACTTAGATAAAGGAAACACTGCATCTGCAGGTAGCTCAATAAAGAGATTGAGAAATACATGACTGTATGTGTGGACTGAATGTCAGTACAATAGTTAGTTTTATTTAAGTGGGAATGTTTTAGAATCAAATGTACACATATCCTGACATCTGGCTAATAACAATCGCACAATTCCACACCTTGGCTACATGGCTGATGTGATGTTTCCTCAACCCAAGAAAAACTCTTTTGTTTTCAAGTTGGCCTGAGGAAGATTGGAAAACATGAAGATACTTAACTTATCATCTGCATGTTACAAGTTGGTGAGATTGGATTGAGGGGGCAATTGGATTGGGGGGGGGGGGGGGGCAATTAGATTAAGGAGGCAATTGCACCTTCAGTTCCATCATGCAGTCATATGATATCATCCACTATGTCCCATAGCACATTCCCTCAGGTACAGTAAAAATTTAAAAATAATTAAATAATTAAATAAACAGTGGCAGGCCAAATGTAAAGTGACTTACAAAAAACTACAAAAGCTTTAATATGACTGTTATGTGATTTATTCAGCATTTCATGGGACAACAGGTATCTAGTTAGAAGGAGAACAATTGGACCTATGTTTGCTTTGCTAGATAGTAATAACAATGTAATCCTTTAACCCTTGTGTGTCAATTAAAATAGTTACACATAGGTCCATAGAGTACAAAAATGTCCAGGTCCAAAAACTGTTATAATAAAAATATTATATATTAATATATTTTTCCACTTTCACTGATGCCGATTTTTTTTCCAGCATCAGTCCTAATCATAATTACGAAACGTTTATTCATTTTGAGAATTGTAACCCTTTTAAAGTCTGATTTGTTTACATAATGCCACACATGTTGTTTTTTTTATGAAAAATAGAAAAATAGTAATTATTTTCCATATACTAAATGTTAAGCAGAATTTTTTTTCTTTGATTTATACAGTCTTTGATATGTCAATGATTAGCAACATGTCATGGTTATCCCGAAGGAACTCTGGACTTCAGTTCCCAGCAGCCACTGAACCTCTGCATTACTGTCACATGACCACCTGCACCTGATTCTCATTCATGTTAATGAGCACTTGTGTGTATATAGTTACAGTTTGCACGGCACTCTTTGTCTTGCTTTAATTGTCTTCTGTTGCCATGTTCTGCCTTGCTCTCTTGTCTTGTATGCATTGTTTTGTGTTTGTTTTCATTATCATGCGTTCATGGTGTTCTGGTGTTTTGGTTTGACTTTTATTAAACTTTAAATCTGCACTTGCATCTGTCTCTGCTTTGAAATCGCGACAGAAAGTAAGACCTACTATGGATGCAGCAGAATTTTTGAGGATCCAAGAGGCCCTGTATGAAAGGCAGAACCCGAGGTGAAAGAACGAAGGGAAATTCTCCCTAATTAAATGGCTCAACGTGATGTACTCCGTCATGGGGTTTGCCAAAGGGGAGCCTTCCAACCAGGCTGGAACCATCTCCCACCCTCCCCCACTGTGAATCTTGTCCAGCATGTCGAGTCGACGGAGAATGTCGTTCAGCCTCCCTGCTCATCTAAGGATGCCACTCAGCATTCCTGTTCAGCTGAGGACTCCGCTCAGTCTGTCTGTTCAGTGAAAGAGTTTGCTGTGAGGCCAAGAGCTCCGCTTTTCTTCCCCACTCTGCCTCGGACATCACTATGCCAGGCTCTGCTTCAGACATCGCTCCGCCTTCCTGCTCTGCTGAAGACGTTGCTCGCCTTCCTGCTCAGCTGAGGACGTTGCGCCACCTTCCTGCTTGGCTGAGGACATCATTCCGCTTTCCTGCTCTGCTGAAGATGTCGCTCCGCCTTCCTGCTCGGCTGAGGATGTTGCGCCGCCTTCCTGTTCAGCTGAGGTCATCACTCCACCTTCCTGCTCGGCTGAGGACGTCGCTCTGCCTCCATGCTCTGCTGAAGACGTTGCTCATTTTCTTTGCTTTGTGCCCTATGTCGTGCCCCCTTCTTGCTCCACGGAGGACATTGCTCCCCCCTCATGCTTGACAGAGAGCATCTCTCCTCCCTCATGCTTCATGGACAACATCTCCCCTCCCTTTGCCCTCGTGGAGAGCATCTCTCCTCCCCTTGCCCTCACAGAGAGCATCTTTCCTCCCTTTGCCCACGCAGGGAGCATCTTTTCTCCCTCTACCCTCATGGAGAGCATCTCTCTTCCCTCTGGCCTCACGGAGAACCACGCTCACTCCCTCTGGCCTTGCGGAGAACCACGCATCCCCCCTCTGGCCTCACAGAGAACCTTGCTCCCCCTCTGACCTTGCGGAGAACATCGCTACCACCTCGGACCTGCGGAGAGCATTGCCCCCCCCCCCAGCTTCATGAGGAAAAGCTTCATGAGGCCTTGAGCTTCGTTTCTTCAGCTGGCTGGGCAGTAGCCATTCAAGCCAGGTCGGGATATCATGTAATCTCTCTGTGGTGTGGAAGAGACTGTCCCACACCTGAACTTCAGAGAACACTCCCAGTTCTTGTCTGAGGTTGACATCATGACCAATAACATTATGCATGCACCTGAGTCTGCTGACATGGCCAACCAATTTCTGCTCATGCCTGAGTCTGTTGACATTGCTGACCAATTTCCACCATCCTGTTCCACTGAGGACGTCACTCTGCCTTCCTGTTCCACTGAGGATGTCGCTCTGCCTTCCTATTCCACTGAGGATATTGCTCTGCCTTCCTGTTCTGCTGAGGATGTTGCTCTGCCTTCCTGTTCTGCTGAGGATGTCACTCTGCCTTCTCGTCCTGCTGAGTCTGATGACCCAGCTTCTCATGACTGGGTGCTGTCTAGCGACCCCAGCTAGTCTGCCCCAATCTCATGCGTGCCCCTTTTCTATGTTAGACAGCCCCTGCTATCTGTTAGACAATGCCTGCTTCGGGACCTGAGGGGCTGTGAAGACAGGGAGTGAATACAAGAGGGAGTGTTTTCTGGCGCTACTCCCTTTGGGATGGATATCCTGAAGGCTTCTCTGGACTTCAGTTCCCAACAGCCACTGCACCTCTGCATTACTGTCACATGACCACCTGCACCAGATTCTCATTCATGTTAATGAGCACTTGACAGACAAAATTATTTAAAAAAAATTAAACAGACAAAAATGTCCATATGGACACACAAGCGTTAATGGCTAAATTTGATTTTGTTACCTTTCCCAGCTGTAATGAAATGTTTGCACCCTTTCATCTATACACAGTCTACATCTATCCACAATGAAATGTGAAGATAGAACCTGTACACATTCTGCATAATTTTGAGCTGAATACAGACATGTAAGAGGATTTTACTGTTGCAAGTTACGACATTACCAGCAGAAATAAGAAATAATTTTTCCGACAGACACAACCGGAATGAGAAATACATTCTGCATCCCATGAGTGAAACTTTTTTTTTTTTTTTTTTTTTACCATCAGGCAACCAAAGAACTTGCCTATCAGTCCTCTAGACCCACAGAGCTGCAATCATCCTAATGTGTCAGCACAAAACAAATGAGTGGAGAACAAATGGAGGCCCATAGTCTACCGAGGACTAGCACACTTTCTCTCTCTTTCTGTCTGTCCCAGGGCTCCCTGTGGGGGCTGTCTGTGGCTAACAGGTGTTCCTCTCTCATTAGCATTCTCAGAGAGGCACATTGTCTTCGGGGCCAGATTAGGCTGCCAGGCTCAGTGTCTGTGACATGCACGCCAACCTCAGCGGGGCAAGGTAGCATGACGCCACCTCAATCTGCCACAATCTGTGCCTTTAGATGACAGCCGGAACCATCCCCTTAGCCAATCACAGTCTCAATGAAGGAGTCAGGCATTAGATTAAATGGAGCCACAGCTCAGAGTAAAGAGCGCAGTTGATTGAGGCTTGACTCCTCTAGTGGACAGAGCAGACTGTTAGAGGCTGAGGTGATGAGCCAAGGTGATGCTCCCAGTCCCACAGTACTGTCTGAACATCTGCACTGAGGCCTGTCTTGCATTTATTAGCACTTGCCAAACAAGAAAGTCTTGGAAAACAGCCAAAAGGGCATCCTGGACAGTGTCTGGATAACAAATAGACTCAATGATTTTAATAAGCAATGTTATTGTGTGCTCTTTATAACATGCAGTATTAGTCGGTTTGACAGTAATAACAAACCCATATTATTTTACTACAGAGATAAATTGTTTAGACATTTTAGACATATCGCCCATTTTTACTGCATCTGTTCTCTATATGCACCATGTCATACAAAGAAACATAATTTAGAAATCATCCTCACCCCTCCTATGAATGCTCCATTTTAGATAACAGTGAATAAAAGGAGTAGTAATGCATGCATGTACAGTAACAGCAAATGTATAGAAACAGAAAATAAGAAAAAAAGATAACTGCTACATTTTGGGGGAAACGGTGATCAAAATTTGACTCAATGATGTCTACCACAAAGGATTTATCAAAGTAAGTAGTGGATTAAGGAACAACATGGCAACATGCCAGACCATTATACCTTCCCAACTTCCCCTCTCTTTCTTACTCTTGTTCTCTCTGTCTGTCTCACTCTGTCTTTCCTAACAGATGTGAGGACTTGGTGTCCGGAGGCTGGTCTGGTGGAATGAGTTATCCCCATGTGCTAGCCAGCCTAATGGAGGCCACTGACTCAGACATCTGTTTCCAGTGCAGGGCATACGGAAAGCCATCTACCAGCCAGTAGTTTATGGAGAACCGCAAATACTGACAAGGCAATTACAGAAGAGTCACAGAGACCAGGAGGAAAACCAGGACAAAATGTAATGTTATGACTGATTCAGTTTAGGGATATTTTTATCAGTCAATGTGCCAAAATGTAGACGCCCAACCACACACACATATACACACACATACACACACACGCACACACACACACACACACACACACACACACACACACAAACACTATATGCCCATCCAACAACCATATTTGTCAAATTATCCCTGTTAATTTTACCAAGTCACTGAGCTTTGATGAATAACACACTTATACCACACAAGTCTATATAGTATAGCACAAGCACTAACCTTTTACATCAGCCCGCAGCAGTCTAGCTTCTTATCTGGGAAAACATTGCGGTGCTGATAACAAGGGCTTTCATATCCTATTTGTGCAAATACCCCCTAAGGACCATTTCTTGGTCCCAGCTCAATCTATATTCATAGACAAAAGACTATTGTGAAATGTTGCTCAACTCTAATTTGATGCAGATAAAAAATAATGACAATGGAATGTAAAGATAAGATGAACTTCCTGTAACCTAAGTGTCTGAGCACATTGCTAAAAGGCTTGGTGCAGGTACTCATGAGAGATGGGATGGGTGGAGTGTCTGCTTTTATTAGACAACCTGATGGAGATATGTAAGCAAAGGGGAGAAAAAGATGAAGAAAAAATGTACAGTTGGTGCTCCAAGGTAACCTAGATAGTTTGGAGGCCTCATGGGGATGATGACAGGGACATTGACAGGATTGTGTAGTCTGATTCATACTCCTCTTTCTATCTCCACCCACCAATGCTACAGTCAGTAATATACACTTAAGAGTGGAGCCAAATCTCACTGCACACCTTCAGCATCCACCTACATCATTCCCTCAATATCTAGGGAAACCCCTTTATATGGTGAAATTTTAACATTTTCTACTATGAAAGTCTGAATATTACCTTACAAAGAGAGAAAAATGCATTCAAAGATTCCATTATATCCCACTAAAAGACCCTACCATATGGATTGTCTAAAAGCAACTGCTATTTTTCATTTAATTAGCATTCCTCATTTGAATAAGCTTTTAAATTACCTGTGTGGAGATTTGAGTCGAAATACACTCCAATAATTGCACTTGAATTTTAGTCTTGTCAAGAGGAAAAATAATTAAATATTGATAAAGTATTAATTTACAGATGAGAAATGGCATGGTAAACTGCGTTCAATTTCCTTCAAACATTGGCAACTATGTGCTAAGTGCACATTCTGAGAAACAAGAGTAATGTGATAGTACAACTTCTGATTGTGTGCATAACTTATACCTTTCAGGGTTAAAACCCTTGGCATTTGGGGGGAACCCTCAAAGGTATGTGTTTTGTATCTTCTTAAGAGTACACTGACATTGGTTGTGCATTGGGGAACAAAAGCATACCTACACAAAACTTATTTCTGATAGTAGCACTGTCCAGGTGGGATTAGCTTTAGTGGGTGAAACTAAGTATAAAATGCATGTTTCCTCCTGAATAAAACTTTCACATTTCAAGTCAAGTCAAGGTTTGTTTTTTTTTTAATTATTTTATTGTCATTCCTCTATGTAGTTTGTATACATTGGAATGAAATGACATTTCTTCAAGACCATGGTGCAATACAGAACAGTACACAAGACCACAGAAAGTGAAATACACACCAGTGTGAGTTGAGTGCAAAACAGTAAATAGACAGAACAAAACAATAAATACACAGGACAATAAATAAACAGAATGTGGGCTGTAAACTTAAGCTATTGTGTAATGTAACAGCACAAGTATAGCAGCAATATTGGCAGCAAAAACAAGTTCCATATTATAAAGAGTCTGATGCAGCTACTGTAAGTGCAGTGTGCAATGGTACTGAATTTTACTGGGTTAGTGAATGTGCAGTGAATCTTACTGGCTTAGGAGTTTGACAACCCATGTGAGTGTTGGGAGGCAGCAAGGTGTTGAATAATCTGACTGCCTAAGGGAAGAAAATGTTGCGGAGTCTGGTTGTGGTGGCATGGGTGCTCTTGTACCATCTGCCAGAAGCAGAATGGTGAATGGTCCATGAGTATATGAGAGAGGTCGTCCACAATCCTGGTGGCTTTGCGAATGCACTGGTTGTTGAAAGGGGTGTCGATGGTGGGTAGAGAGACCCCAGTGATCTTTTCAGCTGTCCTCACAAATTCGCTGTAGGGTTTTGCGGTTGGAGGTTATGTCGTTCCTGTACTACACAGTGAGACAGCTGGTTAGGATGCTCTCTATCATCCCTCTGTAGAAGGAGATGAGGATGGGAGATAGTTCAGGATCCATTTGCAGAGGGAGGTGTTTAAAGCCAGCAGGCCCAGCTTTGTTGTCAGTTGTTGTGGGATGATTGTGTTGAATGCTGAACTGACTTCTATGAACAGTATCTTTATGTAATTGTCTTTTGTGTCTAGATGAGTCAGGGACAGATGGATGGTAGCAGATATATTGTCATCTGTTGAGCGGTTGGGAGGGTATGCATGTTGGGTCTAGTATGGTGGGAAGACTGCTCTTTATGTGTTTCATGATTAGCCATTCGAAGCACTTCATGATAGGTGATAGTGCAACAGCTGGTAGTCATTCAGGAAGGCCACTGATGATTTCTTTGACACAGGGATAATGGTGGTCATCTTGAAGCACACAGACAACTGCTTGGGAAATGTTGATTCCTTGAGCACCCGGCCAGGTATGTTGTCAGGGCGTGCAGCTTTCTGTGGGTTAACTCTGGACAGATTTTTCCTGATGTCTACTGCAGACAGATTAATTACTTGGTCGGTGGGAGTTGGGGTAGTCTTTCTCGCTGACATGTTGTTCTGTGTTTTGAACCGTGCATAGAAATCATTCATTGCATCTGGGAGTGAGGCATCATCATCACTGACAGGTGGTGTAGCTTTCTAGTCTGTGATGGCCTGAATGCCTTGCCACATACACCTTGTGTCCTTGGTGTTTTTGAAGTGACTATGGATTCTTTCTGTGTAGTTGCACTTTGCCTCTCGGATAGCCTGAGACACATTGGCCCTTGCTGTACAGAGGGCTGACCTGTCATCAGACTTAAATGCAGTGTCTCAGGTATTCATTTGGACAGCAATCAAAATGTTCTTGGAGAGGCACATTTCTATTAGTATGTTTTGTCTTCAAACCCAGATGATTTTATCTGAAGTATCTACCATTCAATGATTGAAGAACATACAGCAATACAACTGCTCATTCACTGATTTCTAGAAAGCTAAAAGTTTCATGATGTTGTGGCAGATGTGAATATAAAGCCTATTTTATCCATTTTTGAGATTGTACCTATATATAATTTATACCAAGTAAACTGTTGAGATAGTCCTCCAAAGCATCATTCATTCATTCATTCATTCATTCATTCATTCATTCATTCATTCATTTAAATAATACATGAGGAAATGGATACTTGTGCTAGGCAACTAAATGCAGTGAGTAGCCTCAGTCATAAAATAAGGGACTGCATCTCTCCCATCTGCAAAATCACTGATGTGTCTATCTGGATTGAACAGATGATTACCAGATGACAACAGAGTTGGTTAAAAACAATATGTAATTTGGTCTGTAATTTCCTTAGAGGAGGAGGGAGAAAAACACTGACATAACTAATCAGAAATAACATCACAGAGGAGCACCTTTAAATGATTGAATTAATCCAGGTCTCTGTGTAATTTTAATCCTGTCTGAATAGGGCTAAGAGAAGATTGAGCAGGAAGAAGTCTTGAACCTTTCCTCCCATAGATTCCTATTTCTAGCTAAACTCAGGCATGCTTGACCTGTAGCAGGTGGCCAATTGAAAGAGACCACCTGCTAGCTGATTGTTTTTAAAATGCAGGATTTAAGGTCTGGACAAAAAAGTATGTCTGTGATAGAAAAGGACGTCTGTGAAAACCAGCATGACAAATTGACAAAATAATAGTTTGAATCGATTTATATCTGGCCCTGAATGTCACGTAATGTAGCCTGGGACAGATGCAAATTCAGATAAGAGCTTTATTAGGGAAAGGCAGACAAATCCAAATCGTGAAACATAGGTGTGGTCAAACAGGCAAATGGTCAGGCAATCAGCAAACCGGCATAAATGAGGCAAACAGAATTGAAAAACGAGGACAAGAACAGGATCAAAACTATGGCACAGAAACAAGGAACAAAGGCTTGGCACAGTGATAACACTCAATACTTCATGAAGTACATTGATACACAAGGGCTTTAAATACCAAACATAGTCAGGGGGATAACAAGAACAGCTGAATACAATAATTACACATAAGGGAAACAACCAATGACAATAGAGGGTCGGAGACATGACAGAAATCATAACAGATGCACGTGTAGAAAGGAAACAAAGTCAATGTCACTAAAATACTCGGAAGCTAGCGCTCACGCTTCATGCTTTGCTTCGGTTTTTAGAGCACGCTGCGTGCTCCAGGACTTGCACCAGGGTAAATCGTGACAGAATCCCCCCACAAAGGTGCTACTCCCAGAGCACCAGAAAACACTCCCTCCCCTGGAAGTCCTGGCCCTCTAGACAAAATGTCTTCACAGCCCCTCAGGTCCCAAGGCAGGCATTGTTCAACAGATAGCTGGCTCCTCAAGGAGCCAAGGCGCAGGCATGAGGCTGGGGCAGACTTGCCAGGGTCACTAGATAGCACCCAGGCATAGGAACCTGGGTCGTCAGCTTCAGTGGGGCGAGAAGGCAGAGCGACATCCTCAGCAGAACAGGAAGGCAGAATGACATCTTCGGCGGAACAGGAAGGCAGAGCAATGTCCTCAGTGGAACAGGGAGGCTGAACTTGGTTGGCCATGTCAGCAGACACTGGCGTGAGCAGAACTTGCTTGGCCATGTCAGCAGACTCTGGTGTGAGCAGAACTTGGTTGGCCATGTCAGCAGACTCTGGTGTGAGCAGAACTTGGTTGGCCATGTCAGCAGACTCTGGTGTGAGCAGAACTTGGTTGGCCATGTAAACAGACTCAGGCATGAGCTGAACTTGGTTAGTCATGCCGTCGCCCTCGGACAGGAAGCTGGCTTGAGAGGCCATCTCGTTGCCCTCGTACAGGAAGCTGACTTGAGAGGCCGTCTCGTCGCCCTTGGCTAGGGAGCTGGCTTGAGAGGCCGTCTTGTCGCCCTCAGAGAGGAACATGGCTGGAGAGGCTGTCTCTTCAACCGCGAACAGGAGGATGGTTTGGGAGGCCATGTCGTTGACCTCAGACAGGAATGTGGCTTGGAAGGTTCCCTCATCAACCTCGGACAGGAACGTGGCTGTGTGCTGGAGCTCTGGAAATAAAACAGGCAAATCAGAACTGAAAAACATGGAGAACAGGATCAAAACTATGGCACAGAAACAAGGAACAAAGGCTTGGCACTGTGATAACACTCAGTACTTTGCGAAGTACATAGATACACAAGTGGTTTAAATTTCAAACGTAATCAGGGGGATTACAAGAACAGCTGAATACAATAATGACACATAAGGGAAATAATCAATGACAATACAAGGGTGTAGACAAGACAAAAATCATAACAGAGGCACATGTAGAATGTAAACAAAGTCAGTGTCACTAAAAAACCTGGAAGTGCTTGTGCGAGGTGAAATCATGACACTGAATGTACAGATGTGATGTTCTCCATCCATCCATCCATCCATCCATATTCTACTGCATACTCCTTCTTCAGGGTCGCAGGGGAACCTGGAGCCAATCCCAGTGAGCATCGGGCACAAGGCAGGGTACACCCTGGACAGGGTGCGATGTGATGTTCTCCTTTCATATAATTACTATATCATCCATCAATGCATATTCTTCACAAGCTGCATCTGTTCATGCAGACAAAAAGACAAAAGAGAAGTAGAGGCAATGTCAAAGTCAAGTTCAAAAAGTGACCCAATCAGCAGACCAAACCTGAAAAAAACAAAACTACTTCAAGGTTAAACCATGTATGTGTGAAATGAAACAAGAGCAAGCTAGAGGAGAGTGTTAATATCAGCAGACTGTTGATATAATTTAGGATTTTGAGGGGCATGTGTGTTGCACAGTGGGACTGCACGTGCAGAGAGGCCCTCAGGGACCGACAGGAGCTCATATGCGGTGTTTGGAATCAAAGAGGCCCCCCTGCCAAAAGCCCATCTCCTGGAAAGCAGGGGGTCTCTAGTGGGGTTAAGTGGAGCTGTGCTGTGTAATCAGGAGTACAAGTCTCCCCTCCAGCCATGGCACCATTGTGAGGTGGAAATGGAGGTTCTATTGTTTTCCTCTTTAGCGCCCATAGGGTACAGTTTATCTTTATGTGTTTCATTCACGCAGCAGGATCTAACATTCCATGACTGTGAGATGTAAACTTAAAGAAAAACTGTAGGAGTGAAAAATACCCAAAGCCAACAGTAAATGTCAAATTTGTATGGTTTGTTTGGAAAATTATCCCAGTGTCTGATCAGTGGGGCTTCAAATGTAAAGCAAAATTATTCACAGAATGGGAAATATAAGTACATAAGTCTCAATATATGAACAAGATTTTCTCCTATTTGTATAATCACTTATGGAATTAAATATTGGGTATATACTGTAAAGAGACTTTATTTATTAAGTACACCTGGCATGCCATTTCATAGTAGGTTACCTTCGGAACTAGTGGAGTATTCCCATTTGCTCATTTCCTTGCCAAGATCAGCAAAGATGTCACCTCTTGATTGTGACCACACATGTGCCATTCTAGACAACCTGAGTGAACCAGATGGCGTAACAATCATCCACTCATTCAAAGTCATCACGAGGGTTCAAAATACATTCTGATGCATTCCACTGCATTGCACTGACAACCATATCATTGACAGGGGTTATATAGCTATAAATTTGGCCAATCGTGCAGGAACATATGTTGGCCCTATCTTTGCCCTTTTCATGAACCACATTTGCAGTCTTTTTGTAAACAGATCAATTGCCTGTCAGTCATAGGTGTTCCAAATTGACTAAACCACCTTCATGTGGACTTGCCAGTACAGGCTTGCTAAGACCACCTATTTTATGTCTATTTATATTTACTCAGTTGGTGTGCAGCTCTTAAAGTTAGAAGGTGTGCATATGCTCATTTACAGACCTTGTTTGGTCACCTCATTATCATACATGAATTTGTGAGCCCTTGGTGGTTGATAATACAGCTACGGGACCTGTACCTGTGCTCCATAGCAACTGGACTCTGGAAATGTGCATCCTCCAGGTCTATGGTTAGAAACTATTCATGAATGATTATAAACCAATCATCTCTACTCACATCTGGTATGCACAGTATACATAACAGTAGTCATTTTAAGAAGACGTTTAAGTACCTTAGATCTCAAATGTGGTGGATTCCACCTCCATTTTTCAAACCTAGAAATTTTTTAATCAATTTGGCCAGGCTCTCTGGAATTAGAGAATTTCTATTGCCTGTTTTCTAGTAATGACTCCTCTTCCGCTATCACTATAGCCAATTGGTTCGGGTCTGGTACAATACCTTTATGGGTCTGACTCCAGTGTTTAGTATGGCCAGTGGTGACACAGAAGGGAGATCCCTCCCACTGGTAATTTCACAGATTATACTTGGATCCCTGGCACTTCTGATAAATTATTGTTTAAAGGGTTGATTCTTGACCTTTTCTGACCAAAGACATGTCCGGGTACAAATGGAAGATGAAACTCCATGTTTTTACTAGGCTCCAACTTGAAGTGATGTCTGTTGGATTGCTGTGTTCCTTGCATCTCTTGCATTATTTCCTTCAGAGGCAAGAGAAAGTGTACACACCTCTGTATTGAAGAAACCATTGCATTTCTTCAAAATGGTAAATTTGTGAATAGCCCAGTCACCTACTTGGGGAGATGTTCTACAAAAATGGATTAGGCACCTGCCCAGCTGTATTGGGTGGAAGATCCAGCCTTAATAGCAGAATGCAGCCTATGCAGTGTTGGGGCTGTGCTATGCTCCTGTTTTAATCTCTGATCTTTCTTGTTAGCAGGATACCAGGCTATCAGAAATGGGTCTCAAGCTTAAATAATGAGATGCAGCCACTGATAGCACGTCAAAGTTCCCCAGAGCTCTGTACATCATTATTGATAACAGCCTTTGCCTGTAATTCATGCCCACTGCCAACTCCTCTGGTCTGCGTTCCGACATTGTAAAGGCACTCACTCTTCCTCTTCTATGGGACTGATCAGCCGAGACTTCTGCCCATTTCTGCTCTGCATTTTCTATGACGTGTTTTGGACTTTAAGGCAAGTGCCTGTGTTTAACAGTGGTGGTCTAAACATTATTGAAAAACTCAACAAGAAAAATCTGGTAACCCCATCTGGCAATATCATTAACAAGTTTAGCAGTCAAATGATTAAAGTGCTATACTGAGTGACTGAGTGAATACACTTCATCAGCTCCTCAATAAACTGCGAATAGGAAAGAGTATAAGTGTGATGTAGAGGGAACCCTTTATAGACTACCCACTTGGGATCACTTTCACAAGGTGACAGATTTGCTAATACTCCTTTATTTTTGAACGAAACCACCCTGGTGGTCCAGAACAAAGGAAAGAAGAACAAATTATTTAGGATTTTCATTTATTCATCTTTCGCAACCACTTTGTCCTTGTCAGGGTCGTGGTCATGGTCCTGGTGCCTATCCTGGGAACACTGGCTGAGACCCTGAATTGGACACCATTCTATCGCAGTGTAGCACACAAGTTTATACCTAGGGGCAATTTTGATTTAGAATCAACCTATTGGCATATTTTAGGAGGTGAGAGCAATGATACCCATTGTGCTACTGTGCCATCTTAATTAGGATTTTCCAATTCTTTCTTGGAATAGATGGAGAGTATGTCAGTTTTTAAATAATTACCCAAGCATTGTATTATAAATTGCAAACAGCGACCTTCTATGAAATTATTGTGTTGTTCATAATGAACTATCAAACAATTACTTTATTATTAATTACTGAGTAATTATCCAGCATTCATTAGTAATTAGGTGTCTTGAGTGTTAATATAGTATAATTCATTAATCATTGTATAGTTACATACGATTTATTGAACATATTGAACTAAACTGTTTTTATAACATTGTTCAATCAGTAATTGCCACAGGATTCATAAATAGCATGCAGTTCCATGTTTGCATATTTTTCAGTTTACTATGTTTCTAACAACAGAGATTTTGTTGGCATTTATATGTATTCAGCACAGAATGTGGTTTCTGAAAAATGTTGATTGCTGATAATATAGCTGACTTGGTGAAGAGAAATAATTCAAGAAAGGGACAAAAAAAAAAATATTTTAGAGGTTTTTCCATCAGTGACTTTGCATTAGGTTTTGTTTAGTAAATACTGTATAGTGGTAACATGTCAACCCATTTATTAAAATTAGTATTAGTATTAGTACTAAATCACATAAAAAACATTTATGAAAAATAAATGAAAGGTTTGTATTTACAATGTTTTTTGTCAAAACTGTAGCTTTTCTGCACCCTTTGGTCTGTAGACCTTGAATGCGTATAGAAGGCACACCAAACATGGACCTCAGCTTGTGGGCGAAGGAGGTTAGACCGCCAATGACACACAGCAACCTACTTAACAGCTTAATTTAATCTCAATATGGAAGGAGGCTCTTTTTGAAGAAAAAGGCGATTAGGCAGGCAAGCAGCACCTTTGCCTTTTCTTAATGCAAATCTTTCATTTATTCCAATTACCCTTTCCCCCTAGGCTCTTTATTGCACATTCACCCTGCCAATCTGCCAGCACTATCCTTTCACTACGTCTGTTTATATTATACTCAAGTCTTTATGTTTGAAGCTTTATTTGCTAAGTACAACCAGACAGTGCTGAGAGCAACAGGAACTTTCACCTTTTATATACTGTACAGTACTGTGAAAAAAGTATTTGTCCTTTTCTGTCCTGATTTCTTCTGTTTTTGTGTATATCTCATACTAAATGAAATACAACATAAAACAAAGGCAGCCTGAGTAAACACACAATACAGTTTTTATTATTATTTTTTTATTGAAGCAAAAGAGAAAAACTATTGCCCCCTTAAACTTAAAATCTGGTTGTGCCACCTTTAGCAGCAATACCTGCAACCAAATGCTTCCAATAACTGGAGTTCAGACTTTCACTTACTTCTAGGCCTAGGACTTACTCTTATGCTTTGGATCATTGTCTTGCTGCATAATCCAGCTGCTGTCACGACTTCCCCTTTAAGCAGCGTGCTGAAGAGCATGTGAATGCACGCTGCTGTGCAAGGTGCGCGAGCACCTGCTTTTTCGTTTTTGACATTCGTGACATTTGGACACGTGCATTTGTTATGTTTTGTCATGTCTCCTCCCTGTTCCGTCATTGGCTATTGTGTCATGTGTGTCCGAATTGCCCTCAGCCGTCAGCCATTACGAAGCTGATTATGTATGTGTATATATACCGTGCGCCTCCCAGCACACGGCGCGGAATATTAGAGAAGTTTGTATGAGTTAGTCACTTAGTTTAGAGTCCTCACGATAGATAACCATAGTGTTTTTATTTCATGGTTCATGTTCTGGTTCATGTTCTGGTTCATGTTCTGGTTCATGTTCTGGTTCATGTTCAGGTTCATGTTCAGGTTCATGTTCAGGTTCATGTTCAGGTTCATGTTCAGGTTCATGTTCAGGTTAGTTAGTTTAGTTCACGCTGGTTTCTCCGCTACCAGTCCCGCGCTATAGTTCATGTTTCTTGTTTTGTTCCTCGACCCTGTATTTCCGTGACCGCGACCTTGTTCCCTGCCTTGCCCCTTTATGCCTGTTTGCCGATCGCCTGACCTCTTGCATGTTTGTAGATTACGTTTTGGATCACGTTTTGGATTTGTCTGCCTGTCTCTCTCTTAAATAAACCTGTTTTACTGCGATTGCATCCTGTCTTATCTCCGTTACGTCACGACACGTGACAGCTGCACTTAAGTTTCAATTTACGGACTGAAGACTGGACATTCCCTTTTATGATTTTCTGGTAGAGAGAAGAATTCATGATTCCCTCAATTATTGCAAGTTGCCCAGGCCCTTATGGAGCAAAGCATGCCCACACCATCACACTTCCACCACCATGCCTGACTGTAGGAATGATGTTCTTTTTGTGGAATTCTGTGTTTGGTTTACACCATATATAATGGTACCCCTGTCTTCCAAACAGTTTTACTTCCAACACATTAATCCACAGGATATTCTCCCAAAAGGTTTGAGGATCATCAAAGTGTGTTTTGGCAAAATTCAGATGAACCTTAATGTTCTTCTGGGTTAGCAGTGGTTTTACCTCGACACTCTTCCATGGATTCCCAGTGTCTTTCTGATAGTGGAATCATTAACAGTGACCATTATTGATGCAAGAGGGACCTGTAGGTCCTTTGACGTTGTCCTTGGCTCTTTTCTGACTTCCTGGATGAGTAGTTACTGTGCTCTTGAAGGCATGTTAGAAAGTCGGCCACTTCTGGAAAGATTCACTACTGTGCCAAGTTTTTCCATTTGGAGATAATCTCAGTGTGGTCATTTGGAGTCCCAAAGACTTTGGAATAGCTGTGTAACCCTTCCCGGACTGATGTATTTCAATCACCTTCTTCCTCATCTTTTCTGGAATTTCTTTTAACTTTGGCATAGTGTGTTACTGGGTAAGACCTTTTAACCAACTTCACGCTGTTGAAAAAGTTCTATTTAAGTGTTGATTTGATTGAACAGGGTTTTTCAGTAATCAAGCCTAAACCCCATTATGAATGCAGTTTCATAGATTTGGGCCTTAACACGTCAGAGAACTACACATGCAACTATATATATATATATATATATATATATATTTGTTTTTTATATTTCAGACTCTTAGACTGTTTATTTTTCAATTATTACTATATACATGTGTATATATAATGGTGTTTGAGTATGTACATACCTAAATAAAGTTACAAAGTTTAACTTTGGTTGAGAGGAGTATTTGTGCCCTCTCCGCAGCTGGGCAAGAGCTTGGCATCTTTACCTAGACACAAGCCTAATTATTTCATGAAATAATTTAATGTCACTGATGCTGTCAGCACTTCTCGCCAGGACACCAGACTCTCTGCTGTGAAATTTATCTCCGTCACGTTTAATAAATGAGGCGGCCATCACAATTTTGGCAAAGATTCCAGGCGCAGTGTTGGAGCTGGCTCTGCGGCTCCTCACAGCCAGAGAGACAGGCAGCTCCAAATGTCATCATCCTCATCATTTACAATTAAATATATTTATTTGGGAGAAAAGACACCAAGTGACATCATATTCCCGCAGAGAGATCTGGGCTCTGTGCCTAACATGAAATGCCCTGAAGATATCAGCATTTAAATCTAGAAGATTTATTAATAATTCTGAAGATTTTAAAGTTCGCCTTTTAATCACTCTCACTAGTTTTAGCTGTCTAAAAACAAGAATGGGAAATTAAATTTATTAAAAATAGACTAAGTTAGAATGGATTACTTTGCTGTCCAGGTTTGAGCATAAATATTAAACTTTCCAATGAAACCTTAAACAGAGGACATGTAAAATGCTAGGTTAAATATGCATTAACCTCGGCCTCCTTGGAAAAAAAAAAAAGCTGGCTTGGCATGCTTGATTTTACATACAGTACTTCAGTCAATAAAGACATACAGCTGCTCAGAACAAACAACAGCGGGTGCATAATGACAGCTCTACTTTCAAACCGAGAACCACAGAAGCCATTTAAATGTAAAAAGCATCATTTTATAATTCAGCTAATTACATTTAATTGTTAGAATTAGAGGAACCCAGGGACTTCAAGCATTGTGGGGTTAGATATTGATAATTGCAGTTATTCTAATTAATCAATGATCAGGCCTCTAGAGAGATCTGCTAGAGTGATGATCTCCCCTCAATCTTATCTGAGTAAGAACATTTTGTTCTCTCTCTCTCTCTCTCTCTCTCTCTCTCTCTCTCTCTCTCTCTCTCTCTCTCTCTGTCTCTCTCTCTCAAGCAATTTGGAGACAAGGGAAATAACCAAGCAACTGTGGCAGTTTACTGAAACTGACAATTCAAACAGCACACTGCTGTAACAGTGAACAGAGATCATCTCTACCTTACTTTGCAATTGTATTTACTAATAACCGCAAAAACAACAGAGAACAATATTTTCACTGTAAGTCAGTTGAAAGTCTCACCTGGATACTGTAGACTTGTACCTAAGAACTGCTGCTGTAATCATTCATACTGTTTTGTGCTCATCCAAGGACTCATTCACAATATGATCATACTGAACATCCTTTCAGAAAGCTACACACTTACTACTGTTTGCCTTTAATCTTCTACAAGTGTATAGGGTAATGATTTGTAATCCCACTATCTCTTTCGAGTCTGGCTCCGTTCAAGGCTTCTTGCTGTCTCAGGGACTTTTTCCTTGACACTGTTGCCTCTGGCCTCTACGGATATAAAATTTACATACTGAATTCTGTAAAGCTGCTTTGTGACATTGTGTATTTTTAAAAGTGCTATACAATTTGAGTTGAACTGAATCGAATTCCCCTTAAATGTATTCTAATTCTCTTCAACCCACTTTTCTAAAATATACACAACACCACTCAGAGTGGCGTTCAGAGAGATGGAACAAAAAAATGCAGATAATGAAATTTTATATCCAGCACAAACCAAGCTGAATGAGTGAGGGATTTAAAAGTACTGGTTGCACCTGTGCAGAACTGGAACACTTGTCACATAAAATATGGACAGCTGTCAGTGTGATTTCTCTGGATAGATGAGAAGCAGTGTTCAACTAACCGTGGAGGGAAATTAGATTTCCGGAATGAAAGACATTAAAGAAGCACAACATGCAACATTCAGCTAGAAAGGGAAGCACTGACAAAGGTGTCATTTTTGTCTTTCTCTGTTGCTTAAGAGTGTAATGCAGTGTTCAAGAACCATTCAAAAAGACACATTCTTGCCGGAATTTCATTTGCATTTCCCATGGTGCTTGGTGGCACATGGCTTTCTGTTGGGCAATAGGAAATACCCCAAAGGCTCAGAAGAGGGAGCATATGACCCAAATGTAATCTGTAGGTGAAGCTGATCTAAGTGGCCTCTTTATGGGAAGTGAGGGCCTCTTTCTCCTGATTTAGTGGACTCTCCATTAGCTGTCACACTAGCAGCGGGTCGCTGAGCCTAATTGCACAACAGATGTGTGAAAAACTGTAGAGAGGATGTGAACAAAAGCCAGTACTATGCTACCACAGTAATTGTGATGTCCCTCTTAGCATAAGGACCACAGAACTGTTACAACCAGACGCTTTCGCTGCAACATTGCTAAGTACTACAAGCCTGGGGGAATTCAAGAGAAGCGAAAAGGGATTTATATTAGCATTATGTCGGCAGAATTTGGCCGACTTTATTCCTTACTACTCCAGTTCAGCGGTTCAGTCCCTTTTTAATCAAATTCACAGCAAGCAGAGCCCAGAGCAAAGACTGTGAAGAGCCAGACCTCTCTCTCTCTCTCTCTCTCTCTCTCTCTCTCTCTCTCTCTCACACACACACACACACACACACACACACACACACACATACTTTTACTTACACACCTAGCCATGTCACTCACACACACACATGCACGCACACACACACACACACACACACACACACACACACACACATACAAAGAGTCAATGTCAGTTTTAATGAACTTCAGGTCATGCCAAATCAACTGAGTCTCAATTCATAAAGCATTATGATTGGTAGAAATAGATTATCCACAGCAGATAAGCCAGACCATTTTTTTTTCTACTTTTGTAATTTCCATGCATTGCACCTCACCACAAGCATATCATATTGCAATCTCAGATTGTGATCTTTAAACAGCAGGGCCTGCAATTTAAACGACTTTAAACAACAGCCTACACTTTAAACTTTAAACAACAGCCTACACGCTGCCAAAATCCGCAGGAGAATGAAAGAAGCACAAATATAGGATCTTAAATGCATTACCCTAAATAAATGTACTTTAATGTTATTATGGATATTTATATCATCAACAATATTCCTGTTAAAACATTATCATTCATAGAAGTAATACATTAACTATTATCAAGATCTATTAAGTGTAGACTGTAATATGAATGTAGGTTATAATACACATATACAAGTGTAGATTATAATGTGTTGCTTCTCATGTTCCCTGTAATGTAATTTCACTGGAAGCACTCTCTCTTTAGGAAAACACCTTTACAGAAACTGTGAAAAGAAAAGGGGAAAATAAGCAAGGAGAAAAATCAAATCTGCCATCACGGACATTCAAGCAATGAATCAGCAGAATACATTCTTTCTTTAGATAAATCAACATGGTATTTCCAAGAGTAGAGAAAGGATGCAGGTCTTATAAAGTTCACTGGGCTTTAACGACTAGAAATACAAGCACACACTCAATTCACAACTATCCACCACTATCCACACTTTGACTGTGGCATGGTTGGTGGTGCCAGATTGTCTGAAGTTGCAGAATTAAACAGAGTTTACACAGAATTATGGAAAGAAAAAAAAAAAAAAGAAAAAAATCCAGTGCTGCAGGGATGAGTATTTTTAGTGATTTCTGTCAGATTTCTGTTCTTGGCTGACAGGTGTGAAACATGATATGGTCTTCTGCTGGTCTAACCAACCCACCTCATGGTTCGACATGTTGTGCATTGTGCATTCTGAGATGCTTTTCTGCTGAACAGGGTTGTAAAGAATTGATATTTGAGTTACCATAGTCCTCCTGCCAGCTTGAACCACACCATTCTGAATAAACACTAGAGACCAGTAGCTTCTGAAATACTCAAACCAGCCCATCTAGCAACAACGATGCCACGGTCAGAGTCACTGAGATCGCATTTTTCCTGATTCTGAAGCTTGATGTGAGCATTAACTGATGCTCTTCACCTGTATCTGGATGTATGTATGCATTACACTGCTGCCACATGATTACCTGATTGAACAATTGAATGAATGATGTACATGTGTTCATATTAAAGTGACCAGTGAGTGCATAACCAAAGTTAACTACACTGGGGATCAGGGCTAGAGCTGCTAAGACCTCCCTTTTTTCGTAAAAATAAGGTACAATGTATAAAATATAAGGTATGTGGTTCATAAGGAGTAAAAACACATATGAGGTAGAGGCTTGGGCTTTCTAGCCCAGACTATAGACACATAGCCTATCATTGACTGTTGTATCATGGAAGTAAAAATGATGCTTTGAAGACACTGGAGGAAGCAAGATGCTGTGATTACATCAAACAGACTAGATGATATTTAGTTAGATGATAACCTGTGAAAGTCTACTTCTAAAACACTTAATTTAAGGCTTAAATTTTAAATTGCAGATTATATGAAATATAATTAAATATCAAAACTGTTGCATTGCAAGCTCACACTATGCAAATTAATTGAATACCTTTTAACCATTTGCTGTATAATTTGGAAGGCAAATCAACAGACTTTTTTTAGGTTGGGGATTTAGGCATAAATGTCTCAGTTGGCTGAGAGTTTTGTCTTTATTTGTCTAATTTATTTTGATTGTTTTCCAACATGTCTGCTTCATTTTTTGACAACATGCAATTAATTACTATGCAAATGATTTCAAGCAACACCCTCACATTTTGCCAAGACATGGCATTGTTTCCCTCCAAATTTCATAACGCTGTCAAACACAGCTTCACTCATGTGCTTGCAAGCATAGGCAATCATGAAGAGGACTCAAGTTGACATTTTTTCATTGTCAGAAGATGAAGAAGTCTTCCGTAGATAGAAGTAACAATAATAGGACACACACCTGCTAGTCCAGGTGCCCAGCATCCTCTTTCAAGTGATTGATAGTAATTTCTTGAAGACTAAAAATGAAAAATGAGTATGAAAAATGAGAATGAAATACAAACACTGAAACATGCTGACATGATATACTATAGGATGGCTTCTATACAGTGGGAGAAATCTGTATTGAATGCGTCAACATTTTTTCGTAAATATATAACTTTGGTATTAATTCAAGAAATACACACATATAAAGAATCAAAACATTAAAGTATGAACCATAAATTAAGTTATGTTAATAAAGTGGAATGACACAGGAAAAAAGTATTGAATACGGTAACTGAAATTTATTTAATACTTGGTAGAGAAGCCTTTGTTTGTAATGACCGCTTCAAGAGCTTCCTGTATGAAGAAATTAATGAGCCGCAGTATTCAGGTGTGATTTTGACCCATTCTTCTAAACATACTGTCTTTAAATCTTCTTCAGTTGGATTCAAGTCAGGTGATTGACTGGGCCATTCTAACACCTTGATTTTTTTCTCTGAAACCAATTGAGAGTTTCCTTTGCTGTATGTTTTGGATCGTTGTCCTGCTGAAAGGTCCACCCATGTCTCATTTTCATCATCCTAGTGGATGGCAGCAGATTCTTCTCAAGAATCTCCCGGTAAAGGGCTCCATTCATCGTTCCTCCAATTATATAACGTGTGCCAATAGCATGCAATGAAAAACAACCTCACACCATGATGCTTCCACCTCCAAACAGCACTGTTGGTATAGTGTTTTTAGGGTCATGTGCAGTGCCATTTCTTCTCCAAACATGGTGTGTAGTATGGCAGCCAAAAAGTTCAATTTTACTCACATCTGACCAGACTACACTCTCCCAGTGTTTCATAGGCTTGTCCCAATGAGTTGTAGCAAACTTTAAACGAGCTTTGACATGCCTTTTCTTTAGTAATGGAGTCTTGCAGGGTGAGCGTGCATAGAGACCATGGCGGTGGAGTGCACGTCATGTCTTCTCTGTGTCTATTGTTTTCTCTGTGCCGACGGTACGATGGTACCGATGGTAAAATATTCGACACACTCATTCTTTATTTTTATTTTTAATTTTTTCCACTTAAAATAATAATGAAGTCGGAATTATGGGAATTATGTTGTGATTCAAAACCAAAATAAATATTATATATATATATATATATATATATATATATATATATATATATATATATATATATATATATATATATATATTAGCATCTTCAAAGTAGACACCTTTTTTGCCTAGAATTTTCAGAAATTTATTCATGGAATTTTCTCAACCGATTTCTTGAGGAATCTCCCTGATGCTTTTTAAACAGTATTAAAGCAGTTGCCACCTATGCTGGACACTTATTGGCTGCTTTTTGGAATGTTTTGCTCCAAATCATCCATTAAAAAAAAAATATATATATATATATATATATATATATATATATATATATATATATATATATATATATATATATGTATAGTAAATAAAATGTCAGTTTTCTAATGAAAGGAATTGATATGTTGGTAAAATATATTTTTGTCTACAACCCCGATTTTAAACAGTTAATCATACATCTTCAGATTTAAGGTTTTTAAGATTTTAAGAGACATTGCAGTCACATGTCTCCAAACATTTGAGCTGTAGTGTGTTTATATACATATTTAGGGAGGGCCAAACATCAACAATCTGAATATATATATATATATACTTATAAATCCTGAATATATAAATGCAAATCTGTATATATAGTTATTACTCTGAAAATATAAATGTAAATTGTAAATATATAAAATCCATTAAAAGCTATCATGAAAGCCATAATGATATATATATATATATATATATATATATATATATATATATATATATATATATATATATATATATATATATATATATATATATATACTCACTGACACACACTGTATTCATATACACTTTATATGCATAAAGTGCACCAATAGAGGAGCTTCTATTCTCACCTATTTTTAGTGTCTGATGTTCAGTGAACTGTGAAATTAATAAAAAATAATTTGTGGTAATTGGCAGGAAAATGGAAGCTATGAGAAACTGAGCCCTGGACCCAGTGTCACTGAGTCTGGCTTCAGGTAAGTTGTTTCAACACTATCACTGACCTTAAACAGAGGGAAGGCTCTTGATATGGAGAGAGACTGAAATAATGGGAGTGCCCGAGGATTTCATTATGAGGAGAAATGGTGGTGTAAATGCGGTGACGTAAATTGGGGCCGCTGTCCTGGACGTAGATCATGTTGATCATTTGAACTACAGCAGAGATAGAGTACATCAGTTTCATGTCACTATTCTTAAGATAGCTAAGGGCAGAGCAGTTAACACAAGACAAAATACAGCTCTCAAATAAGTATACATTATCATTTCTCTAGGGGCTACATTACTAGGAAAAGGGCATGGTCATTTGAAATCATTGGTTTAACATTACTCTTAGTTCCCTAAGTGGTGAAAAAAATTGTTTTAAAGAAATTACACAATCAAGAAAAGGAAAGGAGGCAGGAGTGTTTTGTTAGGCTAATATGCATAAGGAGACGGTTGTGTATAGGTTGTGTAGATGGCACTGTGAATGTGAATGTCATCGTGAAAAGATGCTGCAGTTTTACTGCACTCCAAAAGACTTGTGGAGACAGCTGAGAGAACGAAAGCAATCTACAGGGCTTTCACAGGCGAATAAGCAGAAAAGGAGATGAGAAAAAGAATCAGTATAGAGGATTGGGGTTGAAGGTGTGGGTACAGAGGGTAGCGGGGGTGCTGTGTAATAACAGAGCAGAGGTCCCACCATGAGACATGAGATGCTCAACAAACGCCTACAGAGGTCAACGGAGCCCTCGTGTTTGAGGAGATAGATGTGTTCCTGGCTTAATACTCAACCATAACACATAGGGCAGCATTAGGACACAGATTAAAAAGCCACAGAGGAAATAATGAACAAGAAGTCAATGAAAAATGTCATATTTACAGCAAAGGAGTCGAACGAACGGTATACTATGAGCAAATATAGACTTGGGAGCAGACCCAGTGCAGTTTAAACATTTCTAGTAGAAACAAAAGTACACTGAATGCTTGCATTGCAGCAAAACAGACAACTGATATTATTAAAACTCAGCATGTTATTTAACCTTGGTCTCTTTTTTTCCCAGTCAATAATTTTCCATACCAGAGGTGCATAAAGGAGACTCCCTGGAGTCTTTCATAACAAACCCATCCCATGTAGGATTCTTTCTCACCTCAGTAATCAGCTGTACCAATACTGACAGTCTGGTTTGGTTGCCAAAGATGCTGTCCAACACTTCTGTTAGTGGATTACAATCACATTGTAAATTTCTGGCCTATTTTATTAAATTCAGGGAACTCTGGTCATTGTTTTACTACAAGGATGGATTTCTTAATGTCAGAAAACATGTGGCTATAACCCGGCTTTATAAATGAAGCTATAATTTATTCACAAAAAAAAAAAAAAGAGAAAACACCAACATTATCTTCAAGAAAATACTGCATATTATGTTTATTTGTCTTTGTCTTTTGCTGATTCAACCCATAGGCAGTACTCATGGGCTAGTTCCTGATGTACAGCAATAGGACATGGCTTCAATTTTCTATAGTTCAAGTATATTAAAAAGGTCTCAGTTTGAGATCACACAGATTCAAAGGGGACAAGTGGGTGGGGCATTTGTGTCAGTGATCAGGAGATCATGTTTCTGAATGCTAAGCGTTCCATGGCTCTGTTCATGAGATTATGACATGCATTATGTGTGTGTGTCTAAAACAAGTACAGAATTCAAACTGATTTAAACTGATTACTAAAGGTGCAGGATAGATGTACCTTTCAAATGAGAAAAATTGCACTACTGCCCAATGTTTTCCTTAATAAATAATCAATATGGGTTTTTCTACTTATAAATTAAAACTACAAGGCGGTGTCAGTGCAACAAAAAAAGTAATATCACAACTGCAGTGTGATTTAGTAAGAGTCAAAATCACTTTGAATAGCGATTGTGTGGAAAGATAATACAATTACAGGACAAGTAGTACATTTTCAGAGGCCCATTTCTAACATGTGAGACCATAAACCATTATTTTTAATGAGAGGTATACATATATAAATATAATAATGAGAACGTCACTCAAATTCTGACTCCAATAGCAAAGGTTTATTTATATATACTTTATGAATAGAATGCACAGCGCCTCTGTCAAAGTAATGGTAGAAAATTCTGGGCGTCTGTTAGCTTATGTACACAGGATGGGCTGTTAGTGCTCTTCTCCAAGTTTTACAGCTGCACTTTGAAGTGGCTATGACTACATTAGGAAAGAGAAAATTGGGTGAAAAGGGAACAAGTTTCAAATAGTCTTCTCTTCTTTTACAGGCTCACAAAAGACATTCTTGTCAACTAATTTATACTGAAAAAGTCATTTTCTGCCAAACCATTCAGACCCATTTCCCCTTTTTTTTTTTTTTTTTTTTTTTTTAACCCCATACAGAGCTGTATGCATATGTAAGGTGGCTTTGTACTAAGGTGAATCATATCATGTATGCCTCTCTCCGTACAGAACGACCCTGGTGGCATATTAACATCTAAAAGCAACCAAACCTGAATGAGCTGAACAATTCCAGGAGTGTGAACTGAGGAACACAATGATCACCCACTACCCTCATATTGCTTTTTCTCTCACTCACCATGTAGAAGGGATGACTGTTTCCTGTGATAATTTACAGTAATAATAGTGCTTGGCTGATCTTCCTGGTCAGTAGTGTTTCTCTTCCAGTGTCATTCTTCACATCCATTGAAAACATTTGTGTCATAAAAAAAAAAAAAAAAAAAAAAAATTCTGCCTGTAAACTAATATAAAAATATTCTGCAAATGTCTGCACCTTCATTTTCAATCTATTATCTTCCTGATAAAAGTTCAACTTTGTGTTCAGCAGTAATAAGCAAAATCAGCTAAATCTGATGCTTGATTTATCTCTTTATGTTGTCTTATTGAGGTTAACCTGGAGTACCATAGCATAACTCTGATTACATTTCTATATTCATCAAAGCATAATTTATTCATTTACTATTTACTAGATAAATAACAGTGTTTAGATATAGTTTACAAATCATTGGTGCATGATCGTCTCACTACAGTGAGACTGACAATAATATTACTATTACTCTTCATGCAATACTCCTACATATACCCTAACCTTTGAATTAATAGAGACATTATCACTTGAATAGTCTAAAAAAAAAAAAAAAAAAAAAAATTTTGCTCAGCATGAAGTATCACATTTGAGAGTTATGAACTTTCATTACTGCCAACAGACTTGCACAGGGAAAAGAAGATGATGTGAGTTGTACTGACACATATTTGACTATCTATAGGCTAAATTATGAATATTCAATCACTGTGGAATGGATCACATTTCCTTCTGTGGATAGACTTCTATGTTTTGTGCAGAGCTTTTATTTCAATAAATTGGTTCATATTATATGGATATACATCATAACAGCCACATACAGCATAAAGACACACCTTCTTCTTTAGAATGCATAAGGACACCATAAGTGTGCATTTGTAATTGGAGAAAATATGAGGGAAACATAAGCAGATGGCATTTACATCAAAAAGAAAAAGGTGGCAATACTTCCATGCTATCTTTGGCTTGTCCTTGCTTTGGCTGTCATTCTTTTTCTTCCTCTGTGTAAAATCCTGGATTAGACAGGCATGGCAGCTTCATGTTAATTCTCCTGGCCTTGGGGCTAGACGCTCTCCTTCACCATCCAAACAATAAACAAGACAGCATCTTTCATTTGAAATAAGCTCCTCTGAGCAAATATGAAAAGACTAAGCAAATATAGCCACCCACATGCAGAAGATGATCCTCCAGCTCTGGGACTCTCCCATTATATTGAAGCTGAAGGAACAATCACCTGGTTTGTTTTGGTTATATAGGCAACGTTTTGTGGTAATGAGGTATAAATATTTCATTACTCAATTTTAGCTATGTTTTGGGAACATTCCTGCTTTACTTGGTGTTAAATGGCTGCCAGATTAACTTTTATTAACTACATTCTAAAGCAAATGTCTTCTTTTACTTTAAGACAGAGATCTGCAGCAAGTCCATTATTTATTGTAATCTTTTTCTATCACTCTATTATTTCTAAACTTATCTTTTTATTTACACTATCAATTAACCCTCATGCAGAATTGCTGTATTGACCAGTTCATTGACTGCATTCTTACTTTAAATAAGTTTCCTCTTCCATTTCAGTAATAAAAAGCTCATTATGCTCTCATTAGGGATCGTGACCTAGACTTGGATGAATAGCCATGTGGGCGGCTGTGGCTCAGGTGGTAGAGTGGGTTGTCCACTAATTGTAGGGTTGGTGGTTTGATTCCCGGCCCACGTGACTCCACATGCTAAAGTGTCCTTGGGAAAGCCACTGAACCCCAAAATGCTCCCAATGGCAAGCTTGCGCCTTGCATGGCAGCAATGCTACAATCGATGTGTGAATGAGACAGGGTGTAAAGTGCTTTGGAACTGCTAAGCTTAAAAAAGTGCTATGTAAGTGCAGACCTTTTACCATACTGTCATAAGATTTTTTTTATATATATATATATATATATATATATATATATATATATATATATATATATATATATATATATATATATATATATATATATATATATATATATATATATATATATATATATATATATATATATATATATATAATCTGCGTAATAAAACCGAAATACCAGACACTGCAGAAAAGTTCATATCATGATTCCACCAAGCTGTTACAAGAAAATAATCAGTGATGCAAGTGCTCCTGATTATTTTCCAGTAACAGCACATCCTGAAGTGTTTTTTTTTTTTTTATTTCTCTTGTACTGCAGCAGTTTGCCAACAATTAAAACGTTTAATTAATTAATTTATTAACTTGTCTCTGCCAAAGTTATTTCCTGTTATACATTATAGTGGCTATAAACAGCTGTTTCCTCACCAGCCTCTCTTTTGTCTCTCTTTTGTTAATGAGTTAATAAGAGAGAAAAATAAAAGTACCAATAATGTACTATAATAAAGTATTCATTTAAACATGCTATTTACACCTGTGCTGTCAGAGCTGTTATTCTAGAACATTATTTTAATTATATATCAAATTAAAAAAATTAAGTTAACCAATCAGATTTGAGTATTCAACAGCACTGAGTTATAATTTCAATTAACAAACTCCACATAAATATTTGTGCAAAATTTGCTACATTTTAGTTTCAAACTAACATCTATTTTCTACTCCTCTATCACTTTCAGCACCTCTTTGTCTCTGTCAAAACCCTGCCTAATGTAGAAATCACTCAACGTACCATGGCGTTAACTAACATTTTCAACATGAACGTGCTGTTCAACAGCGAGTAGCTAGCAGTAAAATGTAATTAAAATCACGGATATTGATTACCCCTCAGGAAAGCCTATGAATAACAGCGACCATAAATAAGAGAAAAGGATAGGTGAGGTGGCTGATTTATGTCTGCACTCCTGCAAACTTGAGAATAAATTATTTACAGCCATGTCCTTATTGAGTTATGGAGCTTCTCTGTGCGCAAAATAATTGCAGCCTTCCTGTCATCCACTTGTTATGTTTATTCCCAAAGAATGCCTCAGTTGCAGTGCTTGTGCCCAAAAATATGTGTAGCTGAACAGGTCTTGTTTATTACTATTGTTTTCCCTGCTGGTTTTTAATGGATCCTGAAACATTAAATTGCAGAAAACATCCATCAATGTGTATAAATAACTGTATGAGGTTATCTGGCATGAGAAGGTTATTTTATCAGCATTCCACTATGTTAATTCAAACACCAAAAACTAGACAAGAAGGATCAATGTGTCTTGTTTTGTTTTGGTTTAAATATGCAGTGGGATCCCTTTTGCTGACATAAATAGCACTCGCCTCAAGTGGCATTACGGTGACTGTATAAAGCCGTATTTGCTGTTTGTATTTAGGAAAGAGCAGTTGTAGATGAAATCATATCAGACACTTCAAAGCCACACAGACACAGAATCAGCAGTGTACATCTGTGCTGATGCATCAAAGAGCTTTTCAGCTGAGGCCTGTGCAGTATTTTTGAATGCCTCAGTTAAAATTTTGTCGGATATGTGTTGAATCAGTCACTTATCAGCAAATTTCAATGTGTAGTGATATGTGAAATTTCTACTGAGCATTAAGTAAAAACGACAGCAGAGTGTAAATTAACTGTCTGTCAGTTTGCTTATTTATTTATTTATTTATTTATTTAATAGCAAGCTTTAATGAAAACACATGGACAGGGTCATTCATCCTATTTATACATTTATTTATACATTTATACATTCATGAACTTACACAAAACCTGCTAAATGAGCTAATTTTCACCAATAATCCATAGCTCCATAGTTCACTGCAAAACAATATTAAAGTGAAGATTAAAAAAAACAACTTAAAAATAGTGAAAAAATAAAGGAACAATTATGTAACATACACACACACACACACACACACACACACATTCAAGATATCTTCACTTGCTATAATGTTTTTGCAGTGTTCAAATTATTATTGTTTAGTTACGATACTTGCTTATCGTAGGACATTATCCTGGTACAGAGACAAATCCTTTTAGGCAGCTGGCCACAGAATAGAGCTCAGTTTGAAATAGCCTCCATCTGTACTGATTCTGTCTCCATGCCACCAGAAGCAGCACAGTGAAGGGTGAAGGACACTACCCCCCCCCCCCATTCTGTCTGCCACAAACACAGAGACTGGGAGATAAACATGTTCTCTATTGTCCTGATAGTACTAAAGAATATCAGAGAAAAGCAAGATAAACAATCATTACAAAAGCACCTTAGATCATAAGCATTCACAAAATGATTTACTGTACCCTTTTATACAAAACACAATGAGAAATCTTAACAGTACAGTTTATACTGTCAACACTCCAGATATTGATGACCTCATATTGTAATCAACAGTTAGTGATTGAGATTGCCATGTTACAACACTGTTCTGAACTAATTAATCATGCAGGGAGGTGCTACCGTGACTCGTGTTACAGAGATAAATACACATTTACATGCAAAAGAATACGGCTGACAATTAACGTTGCTCATTTGCTTTTTTTTACACTATATATCTGGGTACCACAAACACAGCCGACCAACAAATGCTCAAAAGATTATAGATCAATAACAAAATGAAGCTGATCTTTGTGAATAAATGATGCTATTTTCTATTCTCGAATGGCCTTAGGAGACACACAACACCTTTAAAGATTTCACGTTAACTTTTTAAGCACACATTATTTTTAGAAAACCTGTCAGATTTCAGAATTTATGGGGATTTAAAGATTCCATGCTCAATTCTGTACTTGTCATTATCTGAAACAATGTATTCTGAAAGGGTCTATTGGGATATTATTTTACACGAAGCAAGCTTGATGTGGTAAGCGACCATGGATTTTGCCAACCTGATCACTTTGTAAGAAGCTTTTTGATTTCCCTTGCTCCACCTCGCTCAATTTCCCCTGATCATTATGATATCCTCCCACTGAATGTCCTGCATGTCTTTGTTTCCAAGTTTAAAATCTGTGAAAGAGATACCAGAGCAAGTTGGATGCATCTGCAATGTTACTCAGCAGGAATCAGATCTCTGCTGTCATTCCTCACATCAATTAGGAAATATATCCATACAGCCTTTTTTTTTTATTTTTTTTTTTTTATACATATAAGAGCATTCATGAATAAATTTGATGCTAGTGCTGGTGTTGAAAATGTTCTGCAGGTTATTTGGGGGGAAGGGTATTTTACCAGTTATTCTATATAACAGTATTATTAGAAAGTCTACATACATTTACATTTACATTTATTCATTTAGCAGAAGCTTTATCCAAACTGACTTACAAATGAGGCAATACAAGCAAAGCAATATATATCAAGCAGATACAATACAAGTAGTGATACCATACAAGCTTTTTAATTGAGTGCTAGAGGAGCAAAGAACACAGAATAGAGATGTAAGAGCCAGTGTAAGTGCATATCTGTTTTTTGTTTTTTGTTTTTTTGGAGTGGGGACAAGTTATACATTATCACTTGCATTTTATGTCATCTGATTTCCCTTGGGGATTATGAATTAGTCATTGAGAGACAAAAACAATATATGAAATAAGTGACACCATAGGGGGCATGGTGGCTTAGTGGTTAACATGTTTGTCTTGCACCTCCAGGGTCAGGGTTCAATTCCTGCCTCTGTCCTGTGTGCACAAAGTTTGCATGTGCTCCCTGTGCTTCGGGGGCTTCCTCCGAGAACTTGCATTGTAGGCTGATTGGCATTTCCAAATTGTCTGTAGGGTGTGACTGTGCTCTGTGATGGATTGGTACCAAATCCAGGGTGTACCCCGTCTTGTGCCCCAAGTCCCCTGGGATAGGCTCCAGATTCCATGTGAACCTGTGTAGAATAAGCTGTATAGAAAATGGATGGATGGATTTTGATTGCACTAGATTTTTAAATACTATTAAAAAAAAAAAAAAATCAGGGCCCAAAGATTCAGCTGAAAATAAATATATTATTATTAATAATGTGTTCAAAAGAGATCCAAATGCAGATATGAATAGGAGGCTCACTATTTTTATCTATTTTATTTTTTTTAACTTGCCAGATAGTTTCACATGGCATCTGGTTGAGACAGAAAAGTAATGTGGGTGGAAGATTTTCCATCCACTCATTCATTTATTCACCCTTAGTAACAGTCTGGATTAAATTAGGCTACTAATTTTGGCTACAAAATAAATTTGATAAATTTCAGACCTGAGACCGCTCAGAATGATGGCACCAAACCACGCAAATAGAGGAGCAGAGAAGAGCAAACATCATTTCCATCTAAAGTAAAATACACGCTGAATGTAATCAGGCACTGTATTCAATCCATGGTCGGCAGACTTGTATCATGAATGAAAGATCAAGGCGAAAGTCCATCGCTCAACCTCATGCCTTAGTAAATCTGTTTGCAAGCACACCAAGTGTATTTTATTGCTTACGATATGACAGAGGCTGCATGTTCATGATAAGTCAGAACAATATACAGTGTGACTGTAAACAGCATGACTAGTTATTATGCTTCAACATAAACTTAGCCCAGTTAAAATTATATATATATATATATATATATATATATATATATATATATATATATATATATATATATATATATATATATATATATCTCCAACCTGGTGTTGACCAAACTATTGCATGTAAATGTTGCCACATACTGTAGTTAGCACGATCAACTTTCAGTTAGAGGTCTTTTGTGTATGTACTTCCTTATATATATATATATATATATATATATATATATATATATATATATATATATATATATATATATATGTGTGTTGTCATGTAGAGAAGGCTGAGACGGAAGAGCAAGTGCAGGTTGGGTAGTTTAATACAAGAAGTACAAGTCCAGAGGATCAGGCAGAAATCAATAAACAAAGACAGGTAGAGGTCAGGTGATCAGGCAAACAGTCCAAACAAGTCAAGGCAAAAAGACAAGGTTGTAAACAAGAACAAAGTCAAAACCAGATTCAACAAACAAGGTATCAAGGTTTGGTAACGGCAGAAATAAAATGTAACTTAGCATATACTTCGCAAAAAGTGAATGCAAAAAATGTCCTTTTAAACTGTGGTATGGATTGTGATGTAAATTGGATGCAGTTGTGCGTGATTAGAATTGAAGGTGAGTGTTCTAGGAATTGCGGTCCATGGGGGTCATGTTTGAAGGCCGCAGTGCAGGATGGGAAATGTAGTTTGCTGTGATATGACAGAAACCCTCCAGGGAACTTCTCCCGAAGCGACAAAATACACTCCCTCCCCCAGCAGTCCTGGCCCTCTGGGCAAAATATTCACACAGCCCCTCAGGTTCCAACGCATGCATTGTCCAACGAGTAGCAGGTTCCTTAAGGAGCCAAGGAGCAGATATGAGGCTGGGGCTTGTTTGCCGGGGTCATTAGGCAAGACCCCGGTTTGGGAAGTTGTGTCGTCAGATTTAGACGGAGGCTTGACTGGGTGGTCCATCTCATCAGCCTTTCTTGAGTGTGGAGCAATATCCTCAGTGGAGCACGGAGGCAGAGCGATGTCCTCAGTGGAGCACGGAGGAGGAACACGGAGCGGTGTCCACAGCAGAGCAGGAACATGGAGTGACGTCCTCAGTGGAGCAGGAACGCAGAGCGACGTCCTCAGTGGCATGGGAAAGTGGAGCGACGTCCATATAGAACCCTGGCGTAGTGGCATCCAAGGCAGAGTAGGGAAGAAAAGCTGAGCTTTTGGCTGCAACAGGAGGCGGAGAAACTTCCTCAGCTGAAGAGGGAGGCTGAGTGGCATCCACAGTTGTATAGGGATGCTGAGCGGCATCCTCAGTCATGCAGAAAGGCTGAGCATCGTTCTCCATTGATTTTGCAGGCTGAACTTGGTTGGCTGAGTCAGCCGACTCGGGCGTGAGCTGAATTTGGTTGGCCGTGTTTGTAGTCCGCAGTGCAGGATGGGAAATGTAGTCACTGGTTTGCTGTGATATGACAGATGCCTACTTCCGGGTAACACTATAACACTAATGTGAGGTGAATAACCCATTTACAATTGCCTAGCTTGAGCTTGATTAAACAAATAACAAGACCTTAATTTACCCCTAATATGTGCCTCTTAAATTAAAAAAGTGTGATTCATAATTGGGACAATATATAAGTGTCTTACAGAGGGTGCTTCATGTCGCAGTTGTGTCAAACTATGCTGGAGGGTGTGAACAGGATTATACTGTAAGTGCCCTAGGTTTTTATACTCATCTTGGTTTAGTCTATATCTTATAAACATACAATTAAGTAGGACTGTTCTGTGCCATGTGTCTGTGTGCTGGACAGGAGTCTGGAGCATGTTCCAAGCAAACTGGATTGATCACACTTATACTGTTCCTTTTGGCTCTAAGTGGTATCAGTTCCTAACACATTTAGCTCAATGACGGATGGTGAGAGACGACCAGTCTTTCTCGTCAGTCACTGTGCCTTATGCTCAGGATCAAAAAGCTAAAGCTTAGCCACCATCAGTCAGATTGCTCATGTCCTCATCATGGAACAATGCCATAGGTACTTTCAAACTGTGACTCATAGCATTCTGAGAGTAATTAATCAGCATGAAGAAAACAGAGAAAAGTAGTATATTAAATAATCTGTTTTATTCTAGAGCATCCAAGCTTTCTCTTAAGCACCATAATGTATCCATAATATATTATGAACACTATGTGGCATAGACACTAAAGTGTCTGATTTAATTTTTTATGATACAGACACTAACTATACACTGTTCATGGCCTGGAAGACATTTTTAAAAATTCAGTATCTACTGCATTAGAGCTCAAAAATAGCTTGTGGGCAAAGAGAATTCACGTTCCACTTTTTCTCATATGTACTGTATTTCTGAATAAGGCAGTTTTTTTTATTATTTATTTTGCAGATTTATGGTAGGAGTTTGCCACTGATTATAACGCACTTTGACTGAGCAGAGGAAAGACTGTGCATGAGCCTGCCAGTAGTGAAAGTGATGCCTACAGACAGTGATGGGTTTCGGGATTTATGTGTGTGACTCATGGGTGAATCCGTATATTATTATCACATGCTCATATACATTGGCAAGCTCTCTCTGGTGTCACTTTGCAGGCGTGAAGCTGAAGTCTCTTTGTGATCTCGCAGTCTCCTCACTGCTGTAGTAATTGTTCACTCAACCAGCAGGTGTGCTTCCTGCTGGGGCCTGACTTAGCTAAGGAATCTCTCTCCATCTATGTATCTGTCTCTTATTTTCTCTCTCTCTCTCTCTCTCTCTCTCTCTCTCTCTCTCTCACACACACACACACACACACACACACACACACACAAACACACACAGAACTGCGCAAACAACTTTGTGCATTGCATGCTTGTTTTATACTTGTATGCCCTTCACGCATTTAAAGTTAAGTCTTCAATACTCGTGTGCATGCGTGCTCACACACACACACACACACACACACACACACACACAGAAACAACTCTAATGTGCAGACATCTAAATTACAGGGCTGACTGTTCTGGACAGGTTGATGGGATTTCTGTCAGCTTTGTTTTAGCTTTTCTGCAACACAGCTCATGTGAAGCTCATTATGTGTAAGGTGAGAGGTGACAGTTCTCTCTCTCTCTCTCTCTCTCTCATGCACTCACTCACTCAATCACACAAACACACACACACACACACACACACACACACACACACACACACACACACACACACACCACATGTATGATTAACACACTGTGACGGTGCTGGTTTCTTCTCCTTCACCTCCCACAGACCTTCTCTCATTACAAATGGGATGCCATTGGGATGTTAATTGGCTAATTTGGGTGGAACATACTGTTTCAGCAGAAATGCATGCACATCACTTGTCATGCACAGCAATTCCACCCTAGCACAGCATCATGCTGTTCTAGTGTCCATTTGCCACAGCTATAAAATCCAGTAATTTATGACTTTTCCTCCCTACCGCATTAGACTAGCACAGTGGCTGCCTGTTCCAATCAATACTTTTCATAGAGAGAAAGTTGTAATATTAACTCTGTTTCCCTACTTTGGGTCTTGCCTCAGTTGGTGGTAAAGGAATTCAATAGTCAGCGCTGCCTGCAGAGAGACTCTTTTTGACATGCGCAGGCCTACTGTGATCAGTCTTGAAGGAAACAACTTGGGTAAATTTTTACAGATCAACAGGAAATGGGAGCATGAAAATATGCAAATACAAAGAGTGTGAGAGAGATACAGAGAGAGTTTGAGTGTGTGAGACAGGCAGACATCACAAGACTTCTAAGCAACCCCTGACCAATATGCTTCTTATGACATGAAATTAGACAGTAATTTTACAGATATTTGTGACAATAATCAACCATGCATCCCAAGCAACCATGATTACATGCTTGGGAAAAAGCCACAAATTCTATATAATTAAAACAAAAACCCTGACACTGGCTTGGCACCCTGTCACACTCACCAAATGCTGAAGTTTTATCATTTGAAGTGTTAATTAATATCAACGAGATGTCAGTCAGTGAGGAAAAGCAATTACTTATTCTGAGTTGTAATCATTTCCGTGTAAGCTGCATAACATCTATGATCCCTACAATTTATTGTAATATTAATCAGTCCCTATAAGAAAGATCCATCCCTTTTCCATACTGTTTATCGTACATAGAGTCACAGGGGAGCCTGGAGCCTATCACAGGTAACTCGGGACAGACGGTGGAAGATATCCTGGATGTGGTGCCAACCCATCACAGGACACAATCGTACACACATTTACACATTACAGACAATTTGGAACTACCAATCAGCCTACAACACTTGTTTTTGGACTGTGGGGGGAAGCCGGAGTACCTGGAGGGAGCCCCCAAGGTACGGGGAGAGCATGTAGGCGGAGGTGGGATTCAAGCCCCCAACCCCAGGGGTGCGAGGCAAACACGCTAAGCACTAAGACACTGTGACCCCCCAACAAAAGGATATCTGACAAAATCATGAACCCTTAATAGTAGAACTGCTTACTTAGAATTTACAAAGGTATACAGACTTTTATAGGACTGCTCAGTTACATAGATAAACACTTAACAATTTAAAGAATTTAGTACGTGAGAGCATTTCTGTCTCAAATTACTTCCAGCAAACACATCCAAAAGCGGCAGGCTCATAATTTCTTGCCTGTTTGCATTGCCTCGTTTTCAATTACAATGCCGTGATATGATTCAATGGCTCTCCAGAGAAATTCCGATCAGAGAGAAGGAGAAGCCAGAACGTTCTCACTGTCTAATCAATACTCTACTTAATGGATCCATTCAAGGACTGCTTCAAATAAAAGACAAAGGGGAAATAAGACCCTGAGACAGTTTGCAGAGAGTGTTCATTTCACAAAAGTACCTTCTGCTTAAACTTGGTCACTTTTGACTTAAATGAATAACCATCCAGAGACCCACCCAAACTCACATTTACTAAAAGGATCAAGAACACTGCCATTCTGCCTAAGAACCAATATGATGATGATGATGATGAAACTGCTTTTGCTTTGCCTAGAATAATTTCACATATTGAAATGCTAAGGAAACTGCATGTATATTAGTATCACAGTTTATCCACACTATATATGGCCAAAAGTATGTGGACGCCTGACCGTCACACCCATATATGGGTCTTCCCCAAACATCTGCCACAATGTTGGAATCACCCAATTGTAAATGGAAAGCATAGTGACGTCCTCAGCTGGACAGGGAAGCAGAGAGAAGTCCTCAGCGGAGCTGGAAAGCATACTGATCTCCTCAGCTGAGCAGGAAAGTAGAACTTAGTCATCCGTGTCAGCAGACTCGGGCATGAGCAGAACTTGGTCGTCTGTGTCAGCAGACTCGGGCATGAGCAGAACTTGGTCGTCTGTGTCAGCAGACTCGGGTGTGAGCAGAACTTGGTCGTCTGTGTCAGAAGACTCAGGCGTGAGCAGAACTTGGTCGTCTGTGTCAGAAGACTCAGGCGTGAGCAGAACTTGGTCATCCGTGTCAGCAGACATGGGCATGAACAAAACTTGGTTGGTCATGAGGTCGGTTTCAGACTGGAACTTGGCGTGGAAGGTCGCCTCTTCCACTTTTAGCTGGAACTTGGCGTGGGAGGTCAATTCGTCGACCTCAGACAGAAACTTGGCTTGAGAGGCCGTCTCTTCGACCTCAGACTGGAACTTGGCTTGAGAGGTTGCCTCTTCAACCTCGGACATGAACATGGCTCGGGAGGTCACCTCTTTGACCTCTAGCAGGAACTTGACTTTATGCTGGAGCTCTGGAGCTGAGACCACCTCATGGGTCTCAGGCTCAAACTCTGGGGCAAACAGGCATAAACTAGGCTAAGTGGAAATCACAACAAAGAAATGAGAAACAAGGTCATACACGTGGAGCATGAAACATGAATCGTGAAAACAAGAAACAAGAGGCGAGAGCTCATCAACACTGAGTAACGCTCATCAACACTGGTCACTATGAACTAATATCTATCTAATCTAATACTCCAAAAAGTAGGGATGCACCGAAATGGAAATTCTTGGCCGAAGCCGAAACCCAATATAAAGAAAAACTTGGCCGAAAGCTGAAGGCCAAATACCGAACACGTTTTTTTCCATTTATTTTGCCATTTTTTTTCACAATTGCATAATAAATAGTCAAAATGTGCTTTTTACTATTTTGTCTTGCTTTTCAAAGAAAAAAATCAATTACAAAAACTACAATTTCAAAATATTTATTTAAGCATAGGCTACCAACAAGGCACAATATAACTTTATATAAATAAATTAATAAAATAAAAATATTTTTATGTGGTCATCTTTGAGCCCCCCTTGAATAGCCTATGTTAGGCCTATAACTGACTGCTGAAAGAATGTAACACTCTGTAGCCTACAACTAAAAAGTGCATTAAAAAGTGCACTGACAAGAGTGCAAAAAATGGTTCTCTTCGGTTATATACGGCTGATTATATTCGGGATATATACCGTTCACGTCCCTGTATACCTCATGGAGTTTTATGGTAGATATAGGATTTGTCTGCCTGCCCTTAAATAAATACGTCTTTACCTGCTTCCGTACTCTACTCCCTTGTGTCTCATGACAGAAACATGCTCCATAACAGAAACAAAACAAACGCACGTGTCCACAGCTCGTGCATGCGCGCGCCCCCTCATCGAGGTCGTGACATTCGCGCATCTCACTCTTGTTGCTAGGCTATTTGGTCGCGTCATCAAACACGTCATTGTTCCGTCAAATTTATTCGGCCTTTTCACTTATTTTTTGCTATTTTCGGCCGAATAATTTCGGTTGCTGAACATTCGGTGCATCCATACTGAAAAGTGTACTGGGAACCGAGAGGTATATATCACAAACGTAATCATAGTTAAATGCTGACAGCTGAAACCAATGTAGATACACCCTCGAACAACCAATGACAAAACCGGGAGGAGACAGAGCAGAAACAAATAAAATGCACGTGTCCACAGTAAACAAAATCACAGTCATCAACAATCAAAAAGCATGCGCTCGCTGAGCACTTGCGCACCTGGCTTGTGCATGCACGTGCACTCTGGCTTTCCGAGCACGCTGCAAGCTGCAGTGCTGTCTAAAGGGAAGATCGTGACACTATCTATCTATCTATCTATATACTTTTTGCAGAACTCTGGTATATAATATACTATATGACAGCAAAGTTCTTGAACCAGAAAGGTAATTAAATTTCTATAACAGCAGCTCCATGTTCCGGCTGTAACATAAATGATAGGTTTATATTAATGTGCTAGATCTAATAGGTTTTAGTTTCTATAGTAACAGCTCATTCATAGAGACATCTGTGGCAGATGCTCCACATAATCAAAGTGCAATAAAAAACAGATGAATAATAATAATAATAGAAATGTTCAGCAGAAATGTTCAGCAGAAATGTTTAGTTCAGCAGAAATGTTCAACAGATATGTTCAGCAGAAATGTTCAGCAGAAATGTTTAGTTCAGCAGCAGAAATGTGTAGTTCAGCAGAAATGTCCAGCAGAAATGTTCAGCAGAAATGTTTAATTCAGCAGAAATGTTCAGCAGAAATGTTTAGTTCAGCAGAAATGTTCAGCAGAAATGTTCAGCAGAAATGTTCAGTTCAGCAGAAATGTTTCGTTCAGCAGAAATGTTCAGCAGAAATGTTCAGCAGAAATGTTCAGTTCAGCAGAAATGTTTCGTTCAGCAGAAATGTTCAGCAGAAATGTACAGCAGAAATGTTCAATAAAAATGAAACTGATAAATAATAATAATAATAATAATAATAATAATAATAATAATAATAATAATAATAATAATAATAATAATATTTTATTTAACAAAGAATAATATATAGTTGTTGATGTGGTAAAGCTGTCTGTTGGGAGACTTTTATTATAGCACATGGCCCAATCACAGATTAATTCTAGATTCTTAGGCCAGTGCTGTTATACAAAAATAATCAATTTGCGCAGGATTCTTTTCATTTAACAGCATGGCCTGTCATGTGTTATCCCTAACTAAAGGTTGAGGAGTTGAGGAGTTCCTCAAAGTGTTCCTTCCACCTCTGCACAGTAGTGGACAGCGTTTCCCCACCCGTGCTGAGAAAAAGCTTGGGCGCCATCCGCTGTCCTCTAATAAGGCACCAAATGGTTTGTCAGAAGAACTTTGAAGCTGTCCAATAGTAATTCTCCATGGCCTCGCCAAACTCCCCTCATACCCGAGCCTTTGCTTTGGTGGCCCTATTGGCCAGCCAGTACCTCTCAATCGACTCTGCAGACCTATATGCAAGCATCACTCAGAAGCCCTCCTTCTTTGACTTGACATATTCCCTCACTGCTGGTGTCCACCAATGGGTCCTAGTGTTGCCACTTTGATAGACACCAACCACCTTCATGCCACAGCTTGTTGAGGCCGCCTCCACAATTGAGGTCTTGAACAAGGTCCATTTGGACTCAATGTCCGTGCCCTCACTCAGGATTGCTCGTTTGCATCTCCCGGGTCTATCTGGCCAGCGTCCCGTTCATTGGATCTGACTCACCACCAGTGGTGATCGGTTGACAGCTCGGCCCCCTCTTCACCCAGGCGTCCAAAACATACTGTCTTAGGCCTGATGAAAAAACTATAAAGTCAATCGTCAACCTTCGGCCCAAGGTGCTCTGGTACCAAGTACACCAGCATCCTTGTGCTTGAACATGGTGCTTGTTATGCACAATCCATGACTAGCACAGAAGTCCAATAACAACTCACCACTGAGGTTCAGATCGGAGAGGCCGTTCCTCCCAATCACCCCCCTCCAAGTAACGCCATCGTTCCCTACGTGCACGTTGAAGTCTCCTAGTATGACTACAGATTCGGGAGGCTGCACCCTATCGAGCACCATACCCACCTTCTCCAAGAAGGCCGACTACTCTGAAATGCTGTTCAGCGCATACGCACAGACAACAGTCAAAGTTTTCCTCTCTGAGACACAAAGTCTCACTGAGGCAACCCTCTTGTCTACAGGGACAAACTACAACTGTGCGGCACCCAGCATGGGACTTTTCAGCATCCCCACACCCACCCGGGGCCACTCACATAGATCCACTCCAGAGTAGGAAAGAGACCACCCCTGATCGAGAACTTTGGTTCCAGAGCCAATGCCATGCATGAAGGTGAGAGCAACTATATCTAGTCAGTACCTTTCCACCTCCTCCACAAGCAACGGCTCTTTCCCCACCAATGACGTGACATTCCATGTCCCACAAGCCAGTCTCCATCGCGAAGGTCCAGTCTGTCTAGGTCCATCCCTGCTGCTGCCAATCTGGCATCGCACCTGACCCTACCCTTCACCTTGCGGGTGGTGGTCCCACGAGACGGCTCTACGCAGCTGGTTATATAGGTCACCCAGCCACCAGGTGGTCGCCAACAAACACCCTCAGGCCTGGTTCCACGGGTGGGTCCTGGTATCACTGTTCCAGGTGAGGTTCTCTCTGTCTTTTTAGTCATCATCATAGCAGTCTTTAGGACTGTGTATGGTTCATTAAAAATAAATTTACATGAAAACATTTCAATCTGGCATGTAGAGGAAGCCATATTCATGTTAACTGTTTCTAAACTAAATTAATTTGTAAATTAATTATTCAAAAGCTACGTTAAATTAAATGTGTTGAGATGCCTGACCTGTTTGCAGATCCCCCAAATTTTGTCAAGCTGTTATTTTGGCAATAATTTCAGTTTAATCACTCATGAGTATGCAAATTTACTGCACATTACAGGGTCATTCTTAGATCACTGTAAGGCTGGCACCAGAAGGTCTGCATCACTTCCGGTAAATGTCAAAAGAACACACCCCACTGCATGACTTATCATGTTCTCCAAATGTAAGGCGTTTTCTGATAAAGAGTTCAGGTGTTTTCAGGTTGAAGAACGAACAACCTTCACTGAGTGAATTATTATATTCTGCAATGTAAGGGGTTTTCTGATCATTCATGTTTGATATAATCTTAGAGGTCTCTGTGTGTGACTGATATAGAAGGTATCTTTCTTAATCTAATTGATCAAAAGACAGTACCATTTGGTTGATTACCTTTAAGAGGTTTCTGTGTGACTGGTATGGAAGGTCTCTTTGTCAAAATAAGGTCAAACTCCATTCTTCCCCACATTCTCATTGATTAAAGTACACAAGGTTTACTCTGTTCGAATATTTAAGGAGGGTTGTCAAGAAACTCGATGAATCTGTAGACAGATCTGCCGCACAATTGCTGTGTGTAGTTTTCTCTACCAGGTATTGAAGTTTGATTATCTTATCTTGTACTATTATGTTTGAATTTTATTGGCAATGTTGAGTGTGATTCTTTCTTCTTCTTCTTCTTCTTCTTCTTCTTCTTCTTCTTCTTCTTCTTCTTCTTCTTCTTCTTCTTCTTCTTCTACTTCTTCCTCTTATTATTATTATTATTATTATTATTATTATTATTATTGGATTTGGATATGTTCCTACCTGGGTAAATAAATTATTAGACTTGATTGTATTCTTATATATATATATATATATATATATATATATATATTCTTATCATTTATTCTGAAATTATTGTCTCTAGTAGATTACGTTAAGTCCATGTTTCTGCAAATCTGAAATCAGGTTAGTAGCGGACTAAAAGTTCCGAGTGGAGCGTGAGGCACACTGACTGAGACCTTAGAGCTTTGACTAACAAATTCGCATTAGTTCAAGTGTACTTAGAATGTACAGGCTCAATATGGAATTTTCATTTAAGACAACATGAAGTTGATTGACTAACATAAGTAGGATGAAACATAAACATCTGGATATTGCAATATTTTTCTATCTAAGTGTACATAGGAAACTATGGCTAGTGGCTATGGCTAGGAAACTATGATAGTGAGATCCGCTCAAGGCTGGCGCAAGACTCTGTAAGTGACATAGGAATCCGAAGAAATTAGCAAAATCTAAAAGTATGGAATTAATTAGATTAATCAAACGTAAAAGTTTAAAAGAATTTACAAACTCATGATCTACAAATAACTAGGAAATATATACAACATATTTTACAATTGGAGTCAGATTTAATTTAAGAGAAATCAAACAGAATTGGAATAACAAATTTAATAATCCAAATGTATCCACCTCAAAAAGACAGACCAAGAGAGAAACATGCAGAAATCCTTCTACCACATCATTAGATACCGTCATTGGACCAGTGAGTGGACCTTACATCACTAATATCAAATGTGCTTATTTGTAATTGCTTTAATTATATTATTTACTAACTATAAATATGCAATAGTCAGACTGCAAAAGGCAAAGATGTTGAAAAAGCCTCACAAAAAAAAATGTAAGGCTTCTGTTCATGTATAATCTAAGTCTAATATTTATTACTGATAATTATGGGATGGAAGAAGGCACTGATAACATTTCAGGTGAACAGCTCAGAAGGAGGACAGAACAGACCATTAAAACACAAGTTGGACAGAAGAAGAAGACCACAGCAATAAAAAACACGGCTTTGATCTTTAATTGGAAATAGTTTCCCCAAAGCCTATGAAAATTTCACTGTAGGAATCCTTCGAATGATTTATAGGATAGACGATGGTATGAATCTTTAGAGAGGCAAAACAAAGAGGCGTAGAGCAGAGAGGGTGAGAAATGTGTAGAGGAGCATGACAGACCCCCTGACTTATCCATCAAAGGCCAGCAGGCGAGTCCAGCGTTTTAATATTTTTCAACAATGATTTATTTACCCACCGTATGGCAATGCTCATAGAATGAAAAGCATCCACTCCACAAACAAATGATGTTCTCCTAGCCATGACAGAAATGGACTGTCAATCAGAGGGCAAGCAGAGAGGCCTGGCCCCAGCAGCATACACAGGGTGTACAAACTCAACCATAAATCAGTATCTGCAAATGGTTTGACGTTTTGTCTGAGAACAGTAGTGCTATCCACAAAGCTAAGCTTTTTAAAGCAAAATAATGGTCTGTGTTCCTGCATGTAAGTGCAACAAATCAATGAGTATTGGCTGCTGAGAGGATCCAAATAAGCACAATATATGAGACAAGGACACTATGTGACTCAGGGCCATTTCTGTTCCTTTCTGTGTGGCATATCTGATCATCAAAACATTTTTCTGCCTTATTGTTTCGATTTTGAGGCCACACAAAAGGAGATCAAAGTGAGAGGCGCTTCAACCAGCCTCCCTCAGAAAAAAAGAGATTAAATAAATCCATGCAATTACTGCTTTAGCTCTATTTGAGTGGTATCAGCATCAGCATGAAGCCTCATTCATCATCCAGCATTCAGTCATTTAGAACCAAAACAAACACAGGCAAAACAGTCAAGCACATTGTCAGCAAGGAGAACAAAGGAACATGAAATACCAGAGTCAAGACATCAAGACATCCTTGACAGGCCACACTGTGATGAATTCAAACAAAATTTTGGTATTGACGCAAAGCTGTTGTAAAACCAGAGGGAGGACAACAAGAGTAAGAACAACAAGATGAAGAATCTATAAAATGTTTGTAGTCATAGGGGCTTTGGCTGGAGGATAATGAGAAAAGAACCAGCAGGGAAACAAACATACGAGTGATAAGTTGAGTTGTGAAAGGGCTTAATGTCTCTAATGGCTGTCTGAGAGGCCCTCGGTACTCCATTTGGCTCTGTAGTTACTTAAGAAAGGGATTTAGGGAAATAGCGTCCGATGAATGTTAATGGCAGAATAATTACAAACGCCCCATTTCAACTACTTAAACAATGGAAGTATTGAACATTCAACCCTTATTAAGATGCAAATAAACTCATCTAAAAATCCCACAAGAGACAGAGCATGAGAAATAGAGAGAATGGAGTGGTTTCAGTTTTAAAAAAAAAAAAAAAAGTAGTAAGATAAGGGGGAAAACAAAAAAGAGAGAGAGAAGGATGAAGAGAGAGAGAGAAAAGAGTGAAAAGCTTCCAGAGATTATTGATTCATCTCATCTTTCTGAGTTACAAGCTGGGGATGTGAGTGGGATGAATGCAGCAGGTCATCCCAATGTTCAAAAACAAGAAGAGGTCCTCAGTGAGAACTCTGTGCTACTAAATACAAATGCTTAATTGAAATTCAACAATAATTAATACCCAGGGAGAGCTTCAGTAAAGAATTTTGCCCCTTTTATTCAACCCATTTCACCAATAGCCATTAAAACAATGAATTCCCACTGACGTGATTGTATTAGTGTGAGTGTATGCGTGTTTGTGTGTGTTAGATGTAGCTTGGAGGAAATATTATCATGGCTTGATTATTATCTTCTTGTTAAGGGGGCATATTTGTCATGGGAATAGAAGCAGGTTATATGCTTAGCAAAGTTCTACAGGCAAAAAAAGAAATCAATGCAGGACAAATCCATGAGGTAATCTGGGATCAAGCAGGCAAAGCAGTCCATTTAGCAACCATATTGTGCTTCAGCGAACTTCATTTACATCAAACATCATTTACAGCCAAAAGGCAATGGGGTTAGTATACAGTCAGCTTGCATTCATTAATTCATTAATTCATTCATTTCACCTTCTGTAAATGCTTTATCATGGCCAGGGTTGCAGTGGATCTGGAGGAACAGTTGGCATGGGATGGGGACACGCTGGATGGAATGGATGGCAATTGCTGGGCATTGCACACACACACACACACACACACTCACACACACACACACACACACACACACACACACACACACACACACACACACACACACACACACACACACACACACACACACACACACACATTCATACCTAGGGGCAACTTTGTCTACCCAATCCACATCCTCTATGTTTGTGGGAGGTAGAAGAAAAATGGAGAATCTGGAAGAAACCAACAGAGACACAGACAGAACATGTGAAACCCTACATAAACATTAACCTGAGCTCAGGACTGAGCATGGAGCTGTGAGGTGGCAACTCTACTCACTGCACTACCATGCTGCCCAGGACGTTAAAATATACTGAAATACTAAAAATATATCTTCTATTTTGTAATATACAGTGAGGGAAAAAAGTATTTGATCCCCTGCTGATTTTGTACGTTTGCCCACTGACAAAGAAATGATCAGTCTATAATTTTAATGGTAGTTGTATTTGAACACTGAGAGACAGAATAACAACAAAAAAATCCAGAAAAACGCATGTCAAAAATGTTATAAATTAATTTGCATTTTAATGAGGGAAAAAAGTATTTGACCCCCTCTCAATCAGAAAGATTTCTGGCTCCCAGGTGTCTTTTATACAGGTAACGAGCTGAGATTAGGAGCACACTCTTAAAAGGAGTGCTCCTAATATCAGTTTGTTACCTGTATAAAAGACACCTGTCCACAGAAGCAATCAATCAATCAGATTCCAAACTCTCCACCATGGCCAAGACCAAAGAGCTCTCCAAGGATGTCAGGGACAAGACTGTAGACCTACACAAGTCTGGAATGGGCTACAAGACCATTGCCAAGCAGCTTGGTGAGAAGGGGACAACAGTTGGTGCGATTATTCGCAAATGGAAGAAGCACAAAAGAACTGACAATCTCCCTCGGCCTGGGGCTCCATGCAAGATCTCACCTCGTGGAGTTGCATTGATCATGAGAACAGTGAGGAATCAGCCCAGAACTACACGGGAGGATCTTGTCAATGATCTCAAGGCAGCTGGGACCATAGTCACCAAGAAAACAATTGGCAACACACTACGCCGTGAAGGACGGAAATCCTGCAGCGCGCGCAAGGTCCGCTGCTCAAGAAAGCACATATACATGCCCGTCTGAAGTTTGCCAATGAACATCTGAATGATTCAGAGGACAACTGGGTGAAAGTGTTGAGGTCAGATGAGACCAAAATGGAGCTCTTTGGCATCAACTCAACTCGCCGTGTTTGGAGGAGGAGGAATGCTGCCTATGACCCCTGGAACACCATCCCCACCGTCAAACATGGAGGTGGAAACATTATGCTTTTGGGTGTTTTTCTGCTAAGATGACAGGACAACTTCACCGCATCAAAGGGACGATGGATGGGGCCATGTACCGTCAAATCTTGGGTGAAAACCTCCTTCCCTCAGACAGGGCATTGAAAATGGGTCGTGGATGGGTATTCCAGCATGACAATGACCCAAAACACACGGCCAAGGCAACAAAGGAGTGGCTCAAGAAGAAGCACATTAAGGTCCTGGAGTGGCCTAGCCAGTCTCCAGACCTTAATCCCATAGAAAATCTGTGGAGGGAGCTGAAGGTTCGAGTTGCCAAACGTCAGTCTCGAAACCTTAATGACTTGGAGAAGATCTGCAAAGAGGAGTGGGACAAAATCCCTCCTGAGATGTGTGCAAACCTGGTGGCCAACTACAAGAAACGTCTGACCTCTGTGATTGCCAACAAGGGTTTTTAAACCAAGTACTAAGTCATGTTTTGCAGAGGGGTCAAATACTTATTTCCCTCATTAAAATGCAAATCAATTTATAACATTTTTGACGTGCGTTTTTCTGGATTTTCTTGTTGTTATTCTGTCTCTCACTGTTCAAATAAATCTACCATTAAAGTTATAGACGGATCATTTCTTTGTCAGTGGGCAAACGTACAAAATCAGCAGGGGATCAAATACTTTTTTCCCTCACTGTATCTGCACATTTTTATGTTTGTTTGGTTTTTGGAGTAGGCTAGTCTGTTCCAATTTCCACTGTCATGTGGATGTCACTCCAGTACAAATCGGTCCTCATATTTTGTATTTCACCTGACTTAAGATGCTGTGAACATGAACTGAATGGTTTGATTCTTCTCACTTCATTTCGTGCATCCATTTTATTTATGTGATTAACCGCCTTTTCAACTGCTGAATGTGAACTTGACATCAACCCTTTTGAATACTGTTAGTCTGATTTTCTTGTTGATATAAATAAATTTACTATTGTAAATAGTACTTGTGGTTTTTTTTTTCTGTTTAGTACCACTGTCAGTGTGACTACCTGACCTCACTATTGCTTTTGTGGCTGAATGGGCAAATGCCCACAGCCATACTCCAAAATTTAGTGAAAAGTCTTCCAGTAAGAGTGTAGGTGATTATACCAGTAAAGGGAGTATTAAATCTGGAAATGGATGTTCAACAAGCACATATGGGTGTGATGGTCGGATGTTCACATACTTTTGGCCATATAGTCTATCTATCTATCTATCTATCTATCTATCTATCTATCTATCTATCTATCTATCTATTTATCTATCTATCTAATCTTTGCAAAGCTCTGGTATATGATATTACATAGTACTATATTACAGCAAAGTTGAAATCTTGAATCAGAAAGTTAATCAAATTTCTAAAACAGCAGCTCCATGTTCTGGCTGCAACATAAATGATAGGTTTATATTAATGTGCTAGATCTACTAGATTTTAGTTTCTATAGTAACAGCTCATTCACAGAGACATCCATGGCAGATGCTCCACATAATCAAAGTCCAATAATAAACGGATTATTATTATTATTATTATTATTATTATTATTATTATTATTATTATTATTATTATTAACAATAATAATAATAATAATAATAATAATAATTATTATTATTATTATTATTATTATTATTATTATTATTATTATTATTATTATACACCATTTTTATTTAACAAAGAATAATATATAGTTGTTGATGTAGTAAAACTGTCTGTTGGGAGACTTTTATTATAGCACATGGCCCAATCACAGATTATTCCTAGATTCTTAGGCCAGTGCTGTTATACAAAAATAATCAATTTGGACAGGATTCTTTTCATTTAACAGCATGGCCTGTCATGTGTTATCCCTAACTAAATCAATCTAGGATTCATCTGAGATAATTCATCTGAGAGGATTCATCTGATACAATACTTAATGTAATATATTTTATAATTTTTAATACAATTTGTTTGGTTTGTAGGGCCTTAGCATTCCAAATGGTCTCAGATCAATGACTGAATGAACTCAATAAAGCAAATGAACTCAAATCCATTATGACTAGAGCAAATAGCTGTCCAAACATGGCTACAGTTTTAAAAAATAAGTGAAAAAAATATTCTAATGGCTATTAATGCAGAATTTGTAGTCAGGGTTTGGAGTTTTAGGTCTAGTTATGGAGATGGGTCTTTAGTTAGCTGATTGTGGTTTTGTTTGTTATTTTTGCATTGGTCACACCTCATGTTCTTCCTGATTATTACAGATTCATATTATTTCATATTAAATACATATTGTTTTGTCTTTGGATTTGTTTGCCTGTGTAATGCTTCCTCTCCTTTTAGTACACAATCATTGTGTTATGGCCCAACCCTCGACTGGATTATGACACATGAACTGTTTAAAAGTTGTTCCTGATGTCTTGTGAATGCTGAATCTAGCCCTAAATGTCATACTCATTCAGGGCATGGAGTAGAGAAAGTTTATTTGAGCACTGCACTGTCTTTGGCAAGTAAAAAACTAATCTACACTACTAGTGATACACTTGGACCTTTTAAGATGTGATACAGCCTGATTAATCTAAGTCAGGTCACTATGGTTAAAAATGTCACTGACAATAAAACATATGCCATAGATCGGTCTCTGAAAGTGCTCTATGATTACCTCCCTGATCTCATGGGTTAAATTTATTGATTACGCAGTTTAACTATTAACATGTCATTTTTATGTGACTTACAAAGGCGACTTGAGTGCATGTGGCAATTAGCCTGGCTGATTAAAGTAGCACTTTTCTCTCAGTGTCAGCATATTATGCATTTGTCAATACAAAGCAAATGTGATTGATGGTAGTGGAAATGGAAGTCTTGTGTATAAACAATTTAAGAATTTACATTCAGTAAACTGTATGGAGAGCTGTTCGTCAGTCAGTGGTGTTACAGTGATTGGAGCTGATGTCTGGTTTTGTTTCTAATTTGCTAAGATTATTATAAGGCTTTCAGGTCATCAGAAATAAACTGTCATCACCCAATAAAATGGTGTTTCACATCTTACCACATCCTACATGAAGAAGTCCATAGTGTTATCCATCCATCCATCCATCTATCCATCTTCAACCGCTTACTCCTTTTCAGGGTCGCGGGGGAACCTGGAGCCTATCCCAGGAAGCATCGGGCACAAAGCGGGGTACACCCTGGACAGGGTGCCAGTCCATCGCAGGGCCCATAGTGTTATGCAACTATTAAAATTAAATCACTATTTACTCATAAGGAAAGCTTTTTTTTTTCTTGCTTTTTTTTAGGGATTATGTTAAAATGTGTCTTAATTGTTCAAATGTATCTGGTCATGGAAAATCATTCCAGAGACCTAAGACAATGTTTTCTGACTCCTAATATTTAATCCTATTATAGGATCTTTCGACTACAACCTACCCGTCTTGATAAATGATGACTTGTTGGTAAACTGGGGCGGTTGTGACTTCAGAATGTTCCTATACAATATAATAAACTGAAACTCTTTTCTGTTAAATTCAGCATCACCGTGAATCATTCTCACAGCACTACATTAGATCTTTCAGAAACACAGTAAACACACTTCATTCACATTATCGTTGATTATAGAAGCTCTGCATTACTGCTGGAGGGTCAGCCACCACAGAATAAATACTGTTCCTACTCATAATGAAAATGGCTTGCAGTCATTCACAGAGCTGTAAACACACTCTCTGCTCCATACCGCGTTACATACCCACAGGATTTCTTTAAATGGTAACTCACCTATAAACCCTCAAAGGCAATGGTTCCAGTAAATGAAGGTTTATTGTCAGATTTTTATGATAGCTTTATCTTACAGAGAATTGATAAGGCAGCAGTGACTGAAATGTGAGTAGGAGAGCTGCAGTCTTTTGTGACTACTCAAGAATAATAGTGTGGACCGACACAATCTTAATTTATACCTGAATCTTCAAACACCAGCTCAGTCACTTATTAAATTCACAGAGCCTGTAGCTTATGAGCAAAGTGGTATAGAGTGACATAGAGAATGCTGCCATAATGCAGTAGCGGATCAGTTGCTACTACTTACTATAAAAGATCCAAAAGTTGAGATCCAGTGTTCAGTGGAAAGTAGCTAATGCATGCTCAAAAAGTCTCTAGACGTCACTAGATGACATCATGGACTAATTTGCATATGCACTGAATTGTCACGATCATTTACATATCAAAATGTTTTACATGAAGAAGGAAGATTTTCTGAAGACACTTAAAATTGTTTTACCAAAATAGATTATAGCTTATTTCTTATAGAAATAAGAAGCAGAATTGAATAGTCAGGAAATTGACATGAAGGAAACCGTTGCATGTGCAATAACTCTCTTTTAGTTCTTGTAAATATAGCCAAGAAGTGAGTTTAAAATGAAGAACAAAGAAATGCATAGGTGGGGCAGACAATGGTGATCAGTGATTTGTTGTTGGGAACACTGGTGATCAATTATTGGTCATTGAGAACAACTGCAATCAGTGATTGGTCTTTGGGAAAAATGGTGATCAGTGATTGGTCATTGTGAACAACTATGATCAGTGACTGGTCATTGAGAACAAAGGCAATCAGTGATTGTTCGTTGTGAACAATGGTGATCAGTGATTGGTCTTGGGAGCATAGTTTTGTTCAATCAGGTTTTCTACACTGGTGGTGAGTCAAGTTAACCTGCTTTCCCAACTGAAAGCCATCAAGTGTAGAACAGTTGCAAATGTCTGTTCAAATCATTGTTAGCTTTGTCACTTAAACAAAGTCACTAAAAGGGTATCAAAAGGGGTGAATTAACAGTTTGTATATATATATATATATATATATATATATATATATATATATATATATATATAGAGAGAGAGAGAGAGAGAGAGAGAGAGAGAGAGAGAGAGAGAGAGAGAGAGAGAGAGAGAGAGAGGGATTTTTTTCAGTTAGCCCTTAATAATGCGTTTGACAGAAAAACAAAATACTTTCTACACGTGCATCTGTTATGGTTTATATCCTGTCTCCACCCCTGTATTGTTATTGGTTGTTTCCCATTTGTGTCAGCATTAGTCTCAGCTGTTTTGTGTTCACCCTTGATTACGTTTGTCATTAAAACCCCTCATGTCTGTACTTCGTGAAGTATTGCGTGAGATTTCCACATACCAAGCATTTGTATCTTGTTCCTCGTTTTGTTTCATAGTCTTTGATCTTCTTTCTCGTGGTGTGCTGTTGCCTTACCTGTTTCCAAATCGCCTGACCCATTGCCTGTTCCTGACCACACTTTTGTTTCATGAATTGTATTTGTCTGCCTGCCTCTCTTTAATAAAGATTTTATCTGCATTTGCATCCATCCTAACCCCCATGACGTTCCGTAACGTGACACCACAATGCCACCCACCCTACACCATTCTTGATTCATATTTATGTTAATATAAATTAATTTAGCCAATATCAAGTTTTAGACTTTACAAATAATAACAGAAACATTCAACCTAAATGAAATTTGCAATTACTTAAATATCAACTAAATATAACTATCAGAGAATGTCTTTTTGTTTTGTTTATAGTTATATACTTTAACAAATATATAAAAATATATAATAATAATTATTTTTTCCCCTTAGGTTACAGCTACTATATATTCATGATTTACCTGAGCAAATTACATAGGCCTACCTAATCTAATGATTAGGTACCACTTTTGTCACTTGTTTATACTTTTATAAACAGCAAGTAGTATTTGGTAAATTCATATTTTTATCACTTATTTATGCACAGCAGGCTCCCCCAGATTAGTCCATTTTGATGAAATAGGGAGATATGTTGAATTTTGTTACATTTTATATTAATAAAAGCATGAGACCAGTTATTAATACTAACCCACAAGAACTGTAGAATTTGAACTTTGGGAAGCCTGGAAATAATTATTTATTTCTAACAAAAAAATTTGAAATCAAAAACTATCCTGTGATGTGTCTTTGATAAAAACACATAAAATATTTGCCTGCCTACAGGTCCCATCCTAAAACTTCACGGACTATCTAAACACCAAAGCATTGATATTTGTATATCTCTTCAAGCAGCTGTATCTGTTCTGACATAAAAACACAGCAGATTCAAATGTAATAACATTCAGCTCTTGTTTGTGTGGCATTTACCTTATTCCTGTCCTACACAAGCTGTGTAAATAAACAATAACCACAGGGGAGGAGTGTCAGCAGTGTATGATCTGAAACAAAAGCCCGCTGAAACAGTGTGGAGAAACTGCTGTGGATTGTGTGTGTGTGTGTGTGTGTGTGTGTGTGTGTGTGTGTCTACTCCTCAGTGGTCTGAGATATTCCCACCTGGTGTCATTACCACTCTTATCTCCTTGCCAGCCCCAACCAAAGTCAGGAACACAGCCCACCTGTGCCCGTCTGATAAAATAAACATCATGCAGAGCTGCAGTCATTGTCTATTTCTCTTTTGAATCTGAGCTTAGTTCCATTCCTTCCTCTCCTCTCTCTTTTCCCTCTGTCCCTCCAACACTCCCACTTTCCATCCTTCCCCCTCTATAATTCTGACAGCAGACTAATAATCAGAATGAATTACAGTTCAAACCAGGCTACCTGACCCTCCCCTGCTCTGACCACACATCAGAGTGAACGGCCATTGGGATTTCCCAAAGGCATTATTAGAATCATCAATCATGGTTTGTGTCAGTTTGACATACACTACAATACAGTGCACAGCTGTGCACAGATGTGCTGACTACATATGTCAAGCAGACAGGCCCCCATCCCCTAACCCACAGCCAACCCCCCTCCCCCCATTCACTTAGTGCTTAAATATCAGTTAAATTTTCAAATAATATACTAGTATATTTAAAACCTTACTTTTACAATGCATCATTCAACAGTTGAAAAGGCTTTTAAAAATACTTATAACAATATAAACACATTTTTATTCTGATTTAAGCTGTCAAAAATGTTTCAATCTGTAATTTAAGACACAGCATTGTAAACAAACACTTTGAGTTTGAGTAATTACAGTACAGCTGGATCAAACATTGCAGAAGACAAGGCTTTAACATCATGTGAAGAGCACTGCTCTGGGAGAGGAAGATAGAGGGCTCTTTGAAGGTGGATAAAATTAAAGGTTGAAAGCTACTTTCTAAAATTATACTGCTCTTTCATTTCAGGCTCATGTTTAATTCCAGTGTTCCAAAAATGTCTTTTCTCCCAGCAGCACCTGAAGATAAATGGAGTTTCACAAGGTGGCTTTTTTATTTATTTTATTTTAAATAATGCCTAGAACAATCATTCTTAAATGCCTATTTCTGACTAGCCCTTCCCAATCTCTGGTTATGTCCAATTCCAGTGAAATTATGAACAAGTCATATTATACAGACACCAAATATGAACTGGCATCTCTAGTGTGTGAGAAGAGAATAAGAAATTGTTTTAAATTTTGCCTGGTTAGATTGGCTTTTGATTATAGAGAACACAGCACATTTTTTCCTCCAGTAAAATCAGATCCAGGCCACAAGGTGACCTGACAATAGGACAGAGACTAAGAGTTATGAAGAAAGTTGACTTTGGCTTTATACGCTGGACACAATTAATACTGGCCCATAACCTCACTGAATGGCACCTATTTATTGTACTGAAGCAGGAAAAAAGCAGACACACCCCTCACTTGTGCTTCACCACAAATGGACACATCAATCCTCATTTCACAAGTCACTTCACCCCTCGCAGTCTGGAAATCTGGGCAATTTCACTGAAAGAAAAACACCTTGCTGTAGGTGCACTCACTGTGCAGCATGGATAATGGCCTCTTTGTCCTTGCAGCTCTCATGAAACGTGTAAAAATGTGCATCCAAAATACGGCTCCAAAACAGGGTGCAGGGTGCAGGTCTTTAAAATGCAGACTTTATGAAAAGTAGAAATAAGTGACGCAATTTCAATTTTGTTAGAAAACATGCTATGAACAAAACATTTATTTTCATAGAAATTCTGACATACACATTTGAAAAATGCAAAGGGTGCCACATGAGTGTGTCATCATGGTACTAAAGGAAAAATAGCTAAAATAGCATGCACATATAAATGCATACACATACATACATACATACATACATACATACATGCATACATACATACATATCATCACAGGATCAAGAAGAGTAAAGATTTTTTTCCATATATGCAAGTAATCACAGTTTTAATTTTAATAATTAAATGTTGTGTCTATTACAGACATAATGCATTAGAACAATTACAACTAGATTATGTATTAACATTGTTTTTCCAACATTAGAAATGTAAATTAAGTTGAACCACCTTATTGTCATTTAAACAAATTAAAGAAAATAAAAGTACTGCTACTATAGTAATAATTCACTTGGGTAAAACTAAAAGTAGTGAACAAGAAAATTACTCAAGTAAGCATGAATAAATAATTGAATGTTGAAATGTTATATGTCTACAATTGGCACAAGTAATACAAAAAAAATTCTGTATCTGAGGAATGCATTTTTGAACAATTATGTTAACTAACCAAATGAGCAATGATGAAGTGAACACCAATTTGATTATCAACAGAATATAAAGAATGGTAACATTATCTGGTTAACTAACTTAGCCACATGCTGTTGGGGTTTCAATAGCTTGCAAGATTTGTTAGCTAGTTCAGGTTAATTCATGTATGTTTCTAGTTACAGTTGCAATCAAAATTATTCAACCCTCATTGCACATCAGGTTTATTGTCAAAATTTACAGACTTTCAGCTGTTTGCAATGAACAAAATCAATCAAAAGCTATTTATTTAAACCCAACAATATAACTGAACTGGAGGCCATTGCTCATGAGGACTGGGCTAAGATTCCTCAGGAAGCTGGTGTCTGGCTATGCATCTCATTTTCAGCAGGTCATAACAGCAAAAGGTGCTCTACTAAATACTAAAGATGCTTGATATGAAGGGGTTGAACAATTTTGAAACTGGAGAAATCATTATAAGTTACATTCTCATTGGCGAAACCACTTGAAGCATTCATTATGTTGAACTATTTCAACTGCTGTTGCTTGATTTGTTCATTGCAAACAGCTGAAAGTCTGTACATTTTGACAATAAACCTGATTTGCAATGGGGGTTGAATAATTTTGATTGCAACTGTCAATAGTTAGCGATTTAGCAAACATGCCCCTTACACATTTTCCTGAGCATTACGTACAATTCAAAGCTGTCATGTAATCAGGATAGAGATGGATGCAAGTGCAGTTTAAGCTTTATTATAAGAGACAGGCAGACAAACCCAAATCGAAAGTCAAAAACGTAGTCAAAAGCAAGTGAGTCGTCAGGCGATCCGCAAACGGGCATAAACAAGACTTATACATGAATCAAGAAAGGCGAGGATATAAACAGAATCAAAACCATGAAACGCAGAACAGATCAAAGGCTTGGTATGGGTCTGGCGGAAAACACAGAAACACACAGTACTTCACACTGAACAAAGGCACACAAGGGGTTTAAATATTAAACGTAATCAAAGAGGGATAACACAAAATAGCTGAGACATTAGGAAAGAACCATTAACATAATAGAGGCAGAGACAGGACAGAAAACAAAACAAACCACACGTCATAGTAAACTAAGTCAATGTCTACACATAAGCGTGCACATTATACAGTACTTCATACAGTATTTACTGCAACAGGTAATCACTACAGAACATTGAAGTGAAATCTTAAGTTTAATACAGAGTATTCATGCTGTTAAAACATAAAAACATCTAATTGGTAGTTTAGCTCACTTAATTAGCTAATAGCTTATCTGTATATGTTTCCACATGTTGAATGTTGAGCTGTGAATTGTCTATCGCCACAGGTTTTGGCTCACATAATTTGCAGCTCATTATCACACTGATAAATCCTTTGAAGAATTTAAAATTGCAGATATCTACTACATTGGGTCAAAGATAAACAGTCTCCACGGTTTCAGACATTGCTGCTGCTGACTTAAGGTTTTGGTGTAGACCTTTGGCAGGATTGGATCTCGAAATTGAATTTTATATATATATATATATATATATATATATATATATATATATTAGAATTATAATATAATTCGAATTTTTTTTTTTGTTTAAAAAGTACTGTTATAATGAACCATCTACTCAAATACTATTATATAGTACTACAAATACAAATAGTTTATTATTTTCAACCCTGTTTAAAACTTTGTGGCGCATAACAAACTGCATCTAGTTAAAGGCACAGTGTGACAGTAAATCCTAATCTCAGGAGACAAAAAACAGTGTGAAAACAGTTAGTGCATTTGCATCAGTAGGTACAAGAGAAATAAAATGCTAGTTAAGTAACTAATACATTTGTCTGCTTAATAGGTTTCACAACATATGAACACCTGACATGAACAGATGTGACAAGAAAGATTTTATTCCCAGTTCAATGCAGATTTATTCCCAGATATTTTACTTGATTCAACACAAAAATTTGTCTGTTGCTGAATTGTTTTAAAAAATGTGCATTAAGACATGATCTAGATAAAAAGGAAATTGAATTTCCTCACTATTTAAAATGAATAAATAAATGTTCCATATATAATTTGTAAGTAAATATAAAAATTATTTTCAGATTGTGCTTGATTAAATTTTATCTGCAAAAAATATTTTGCACTCATAAAATGATAAAAATGTTGATGACAAAGGTAATTTCAGTTCATAGGCATATATGGAGTGCCTGCATATTGTTGAGGATGCACATCTAACCTAATTGTGCCTTTTCAGGAAACTGCTTTCCATTAATTAACATGAGCACTTCATTACACAGATATTATATAAGCATATTTGTGAAGTCCATGAATAATATCATTGTACAATTGCCTGGAGATATACATCAACAATGGGAATCATTTGCAATAAATATGAGCATTTCATATGTACACATTGAGTGCAAGTATACTTAGTGCCAGGCTAATTTATATTTGCTTAGAGAGATGAAACTTGGGACGGGAACAAAAGGGAAATAAAAATATAAATTCATCAATTTGTTGAAGTTGAAGTGTGCTTCCAAAATCTGAAAAAGCTTATTTACATAGCTCTGCATGTAATTTTATCATTTACTCAAGCGACATGTAATACTGTATGGTAATATTTATGGTAATATTTATATACATAGGTATTATGCACCGTTATCCAGAAAGCTACTTATGCTAAAACACATGCTAATTTTGAATTATTATATTAATGTGTGGTAGCACTAGCAACTATGATAATATATGCATTATATATATATATATATATATATATATATATATATATATATATATATATATATATATATATATATATTTCTGCACATGAACTGTCTTGCCCAAGGGGGATTTTTATTTGGTTTCTATGTGAGAAATCCTGACAACACACCGTAGGCAGCAATAGACTTTTCCTGAAATGGTAATGGCAACATTTCAAGGAATAAAATTGCTTTTAGCCTTTCAAGATTAATTGCCTCATGCAGGAGGTCATACATTTATTTATTTATTTATTTATTTATTTATTTAAATAAAAGTCACCATATGCCTGCATATTTAAATACAGAAGCACATCTATTCATGGAAAGGCAGTCTGGTGGCGGGAAATGGCTGAGAGCTTTGGGCTGTGTTTATCAGGCCACGACAGATTTGATGGGCTGACAGGCCTTTCTCCAGCTGTGACAGACACAACTCTACTGGGAGAGCAGCTCAAGCCTGTGTGCTCAGACGGCCTCACAATAACTCTGACATGGCTAACCATCAGTCTGACAGCCAGGTGAATCGGCCTCTCCAAGCACATCACCTCATAACCAGTTAACCACCATTACCCACAAACCCCAGCAGTCAAAGCTCCCATTGCAAAGTTCTACAGAACCAACCAAACTACATACATTTGATTACTTATCCACCTTCATTGACTGATTTAGTGAAAACCTACAAGGGTAATGAAATGAGCACAAAGGCAACATAGTCGTCAGTAACAAATCCTTTTGGTTTAGGCTATTTGTTTTGACATTTTCATTAGGGTGGCTGATGTGCATCTTGCTGATCAGCCAGCATTTGTGGAGTGTGAACATTCTGTGGGGAGAGATGGCTATAGGTGACCTTGATGGACTGTGTTATTAGCAGCATTCAGGTAGGAGTGAGGGCGACAGCTGCAGGACGTTATGAGTAAGAGAGCACAGCTGTCAACATAATAAACCTCCATCACTTACACAAAAACAATCTGAATTTTCTTATTTCTGAAGACGTCCATCAAGAGAATTGACGTAATTTTACACTTTTTACACAAAAAGTATAAAACTACAATTTTGTATTTGCTTTGACCTGACTGAAGGTCAAAACTATATGGCTCTTTAAGATCTCAGATATAACCTTGTAATTATTAGTTCACAATTTATTCATTCATTAATGAAATCCATAATCTAATCATACTTTTTTGATAAATATATTACTATATGCACTCTTAGGAGGAAAATTTGTTGTGGATATGTACGGGTTCCTGGCTTCCTAAAATACTTCTACTTGAAAAGGGGAAAAGAACCTTTAAGGGTTCCCACAAAAGATCAACCAAAAGATTATTCATTCAGCCTCTTTTTCTAAGCATGTGTATTTTTCAGTACTTGCAATTGTGCTTTTTCCTTCATCCAACCCACAGTGTGTGACTCTCTCTTCAGGTCTCTGTAGCCAATACATACAGTCATGTGAAAAAATAAGTACACCCCATGAAAATTAAGGTTTTTTTTATTTTTTATTTTATTTTTTTAAATTATTTATTTATTTTACATATTTGGACAAGCAAGCATTTGATCCTCTTTATACCAGTCCCTATTAATAGTGTCTATCAACTTTATTAATTAACGTTGATACACTGTATCAAATGACACATAAAATTGATATTTTGTAGTAATTTTCAAAATTTAAATTAGGTCAGGTGTTCAAGATTGGGTGCCAGTGATTAGAACTTGCTTAGGGAGTGCAGGTGGAACCTGTCTTATTTATACCCCTCTCATATCTAGTGTCTGGTGTTCCCTTTGTTATTGAGGTATGTTGTGTCATGATCTAAAGAGTTCTATAAGGGCTTCAGAAAAAAAGGTTGTGTTGCCTATGAGTCTGACAAGGGATTTAAAAAGATATAAAAATTATTTGAAATACATCACTCAACTGTAAAGACAATCATCTACAGGTGGCACAGATTTCAAATGACTGCCAATTTCTCCAGGACTGGCTGTCTCGGAAAATTCAGCCCAAGAGCAGGCCATCTGATGCAAATAAAAGTCTCCAAGAACCCCAAAATTTCATCACAGGATCTGCTAGTAAGTCTTGCAACTGTTGGTGTCAAAGTACATGCTTCTTCAATCAGAAAGAGCTTGCACAAAGTTGACCTGCATGGGAGGTGTGCCAGGAAAAAGCCTCTGCAGGACTACAGTTGTCAATGAGCATATAAGTAAAGACCAGACATTTTGGAGCGCTCTGGACAGACAAATCAAAGATAGAGTTGTTTGGCAACAGTAACAGCAGACATGTTTGACAGTGACCAAAGACAGTTTTTCAGGAGAAGCACCTCATACCAACTGTGAAGCATGGTAATGGAAATGATATGGTTTGGGGTTGCTTCGCTGCCTCAGGGACTCAAGGAATGGTTCAAAAAGAAGAAATGGAGGGTTATGGAATGACCTAGACAAAGTCTCAATTTGAATCCCAATGAAAAGTTGTGGGGGGATTTGAAACGGGCAGTACATGCAAGAAAACCCTCAAATATCTTGCAACTGTAAGAATATTGCATGAAGGAGTGGTCAAAAATTCCAACAAGCTGATGTCAGAGACTGGTGGACAATTATCCAAAGCCTAGAAGAAGTTATTCCTGCTAAAAGGGGCAATACTAGCTTCTGAGGTCAAAGGTGTACTTATTTTTTTTCGACAGAAGAATATCACATCTATTGATATTTCTGTTGAATAAATGATTGAAAAAGCTATTTTCCTTGTGATTTTGTTAAAGTATATCAACATTATTAACAGGCACTGTTTCGAAGATGATCAAATGTTTGCTCATCCAAATATGTAAAAAAAAAAAAAAAAAAAAAAAAAAGCCAACAATTCCCATGAGGTTTACTTACACTAATACACTAATACACTGTAATGCACTACAGATTACTAATTACTTCTTTAAAAATTGTAATCTGATTACATTACTGATTACTGCATGTAAAAAGTAATCAGATTACTAATTACTTTCACATTACTTTCAAAACCTATCAAACTTACAAAATCACACTACAAACTGAAACTCATAGTTCTTTCAGAAATTGTATCTTGCGTTAATGTATGACATGATTAGAAAAAGTTGGATTTATCACAAAACTTGCCCTGGTGTTATCACTGTTTGTAAAACTACCAGACCGATAAAATCTAAAACTTTTCTAATTAGGCTCGTTTGGTGTCGTTAGCCAAGGGGAGGCACAACTAAGCTATTGTATGGGTTTAGCTGCTACAATCCCATGCAAAGTACATTATCTTTCCTTATGCTCTGCTCATAACATGTTCACGTAAACTTGAATTCATATAGACAATTACACACCTTGTTTTCCTGCTCAGCATCAGAGGATGTTACTGTTTCAGTTTCAACTCCTTTACTGGAGAAAAAAAAAGTCATTAGATTACAGTTATGCGTTATTTTTTAACGCGTTACACCCAATTCTGTTTGCTCAATGTCTAATTTGTCTTTCAAAAAGTGTGTTTCCTTGGGTCAGTTCCTCAGGTCCCACAAAAGGATTGACAGGTGAGCAAACTGAGAGCAACTCAAACTGCTACTCTTTGTTTCATGTGGTAAGACGTGCTGATTAAAAAGAGCAAGCCTGAGCCTCTTAAATTAGACACTTCCTGAAGTACTACCACTTGCGTAAAGAAATTGGTCATGACTCATAGACCTAGTGCATACCCTGCAGATTGTGAAATTAGTGCATTAGAGTTTGATTGCCCAGCCTGTCAAGAATCTCCCTGTGTCACCTCCTCTCAACTACTCAGCCAACTCAAGCATGGTGATATTTACACTCCGTCTACTATGCAGAGATAATTGCACTCAAACAAGGCGTCTGCTGTGTGCTCAAATCAGGATAAGTTATGAGAGTGAGAAAAGCTCTCACAAAACAATGTAGCCATGACTCAGCTAAGAAAATGTTGTGTGATACTGTCCTTTATCTGTACCATTATTCAATTAGCCGAAAAATAAGTGAAGTTTGAAAGTTACAGGCATTTCTCTTTTATTCTATGCAATACAATTCACAAACTTGTTTGTAATGTGTTTCTCTTGATAGCTAGCATACTATACACAGAAGACCTGGTGACATCTAGCCAAAAAGGAACGTGCGACTTTGACAAATTTAGCAGAAATGACTGCAGACCAAAAGGTTTGTGTAACAATGGCTGTTATGTATGAATAAAATACTGATGGTTAATTTAATATGTAAGTAATGGGTGGAGTCATGCAGGATGATGAAGTGATTTGCTCCTAGAATGTGTGTGCAATATGAGCATTAAAGATGCAAGTTCTGTTGGTCCTGAATTGGTTTTGCTGACTCTTCTTTAGCGTCCTCTGTCTTAATGAATGATAAAAGGAAAACATGACAAAGGCAAACAGTCCAAAACTGTTTGCAATTAATGTAATTCAAAAACAGAGCAAAAACATGACAGCAGAACTATAACCAAAGTGAATGAGCAAAAAATTAGAACCAAAGTAACTGAGCAAAAGATTAAACTGGGAAAAGTAAGAGCAAAGATTATACATCAGAAAACAAGCCATTAGGCAAGCAATCTAGGTTTAACTTGGATCAGCTGCTGTTGTCTTTATAAATAAATTTGACTTGACTTGACATGACTAACTTAGCAAAGCAAAGAGACTGAGGTGTATATACATTCATTGAGCACTTTATTAGGAATACTATACTAATCCTGTATAGGGCTTCCCTTTCCTCTCAAAACACTGTCAATTTTTCATTTCACAAGATTTTGGAAATATTCCTTTGAAATTCTGTTCCATGCCCTTCTGTCAGCTCAAACCAGTCTGGCCATTCTCCATTGACATCTCTAAACAACAAGGCATTTCCTTCCACAGAACTGCCAGTCACTGAATGTTTTTTTTTTTCTTTATCACACTATTCTGAGTAAAAGCTAGAGATTGCTGTGCGTGAAAATCCCAGGAGATCAGCAGTTATAGAAATACTCAAACCAGCCCGTATGGCACCAACAATACCACGGTCAAAATAACTGAAACCTTGGAAGTGGGTATAAGTGGAAGCTGAGGATTCAAGGACTTCCTGGGGGACAGGACTGTTGTGACAATGCATAACTCATAAAACAAATAAACAAATAATGCTAAAAATTGTGATATACTTACAGCAGATGTGATTTCTGATTTCAGAGCGTGAATAACTCCCACTTCCTGTGAGCCTTTTAGACCCAGTTCAGTCCCTCAGAGCAGATGATTCATTCCCTTATGCACTGAAAAACCTTTAGCAGGTTGACAAACAGGTGGGAAGTGTTTATTTTCCCCTAATCTAATTAAACATGCTTTAATTTACTTAATTACATATGAAATGTTTTCAAAGCCTCTGTGTAAAATATCTTCATTAAGAAATTGCAGTTAAATTAGGAATTAGTGAATTCACTGAAGTGTGGAATAGCTGTGAATTAAAGAAATTAGCAACCTCTTCACCTTGCATCTCCAAAATTCCTAATAGCACCTCAGCTTTTACTATAGCCTTCTTTAGAGTCTCTTTATCTTCAAGCTCCACTCGTGTATGGTACTAACCTTTCATATCCGATTACTCTCAAATTTTACCTCAATCTGTGCTATTTACATTACACCCCCCCCCCCCCCCCCCCTCTCTCTCTCTCTCTCAAAAATCAAGACCCTTGATGCCCTGGGTACTATGGTTTTAATTATTCCAGATATTAATTACGTATTAATTGAACCCTAATTACTATTCTTCATTGGATCAGCGATTAATCTCCTGTCATGCTCCCCATAGCACTGATCCCATGGTAATGAGGTAGTGCTGGAGATCTCGCTGGTCATCTGTTTGTAATAATGACTGACATCACTGAGCACTTTAACAATGAGAAACTAGACAGCAGCCAGAGAAAATCTGCCCAATCATAATCAACAAAAGAAAATATTGAAACATATATATATATATATATATTTCATATTGAATTGAACATTTTTATCATTGAACTGCAATGATAAAAATAATCCAGGCACTTGATATATGTTTTGTTTTTGTTGTTGCTGTTTTTGTATCACCATGTCACATTTTGCTCCAGTTTATTCAACATATACATTCTCCTAATCTTTTTTTTTATTTATTTATTTTTATCATAGTTTAATTAAGGGTAGTTTTAGTGGCATGGCTGTGTCATTATAATTGCAAGCATAAATAACAGCACATTTATTTTACATAAGGGAGTTTTCATAGGGCTATTTGAAAAAAATTGTTTTGTTTTTTTTTACAAATTAGATTAAAAATGTTTACAATACACACACATACACTATATATATATATATATATATATATATATATATATATATATATGATTCAGTTTACATATTTCATTTCATTTTATTCATTTGTTAATATAATTTGTAAAAAAAAAAAAAAAAAAAAAAAAAAAAAAAAAAAAAAAAACCTTATTAGCTGAATAATGAAACAATTGGGTCAACTATGAATCTAATTACCAGAAGTAAACTGAGCTACAAAGGCTAAAATCTGTCAGTCTGGTATCAGGAATTACAAAAGCAGTCTTTATGACAGTGGTAGCCAGGTGAAGGGCTTATGTAGTATACTTTTACCCATATCATGTATGTGCATCATGGATGAATGGATAGATGAATGAATACACTTCTGAACAAAAAGTTTCAGTACACCGATGACTGATTAGGGACGCAAGCTGGTTTTGCTGGTTACCTTTAGTGAACTCTGGTGTATGCACTGCTGTAAAATCAGCATATACTGTAATCTGTAAAGTCCTTTCTAATTAAGAAAAATATAGTCATTAAGATAATTAAACTACTAGCTGGACTTTATATTTAATTGGAAAATCCTGGGAGAAGAGAAGGTTCTAAAAATAATTATTTTTAAAACGATACAGAGAAAAGGGGTATACCAGTAAAAAGGGTACACTCCACCCTTTTTCAATCAGAAAAATAAATGGGCACTCATAGAAGAAATACATATTTGGCAAGACCTGAGGATGCAAAACAGGTAAATAAATAAATGCATAAAGTTTGCATATCGGAGAACTGTCAAGAAGCAATAGCTTCACATTTCCTCAGTCTCTGATGAAAAGCCACTCTCTTTGAGCACTGCCGCTCCAGACACTCATGCATCACACAAAAGTGGACGTATCGGCACTTGTCATGTAATGATATTGGCTGAGTGCAGGGTGCCAGCATCAGTGCTGAGCATAGATCAGAGGGTTGCTGGGAGCATTAGGATCTGGGGTTATGAAAGACAATTTCTCAAAGTGCACTGAAGCAAAAAAAAATTATGGTTGAACTTCTTACTGATAAAATGAGATGCTATAACTGTCCGATCTCTTCACTGTATAATGCTCTATAAGCTGATTTAGTTGTTTTGCTCAAAAATTCTGTCAATGGTTTTAAATATTCAGTCATTCCTTCATCTTCAGTAACCACTTTATACCTATAAGCGTTTTGGTGGATCCATTGCCTATCCACACTGGGCATGAGATGGGACACATACACCTTGAATGGGACACCAGGCCATTTACATACTCATTCACACATAGAGTTAATTTAGAGTAGCCAAGGATACACCTACAAGTTTTTGAGGAGACGGGAAGTGTTGCAGCATAACCATGAAATGGACATCCACGGACATCCACTGACAAAGCCATGGCTGGCATGGTGCTGGTGTACATAGTCCCCTATGTATGGAGAGTTTTGGGACACCTGGTAGTATATAATATAGAATAAATAATACATCATATAAACGATTTACAATAAATTAATTCTTCCTAAAAGCCTGTGAGTGGACATTTCAATATCCATGCACAATATTGTACTTTAATGTCCTGCTGTTGTTTAAGTACATTTCAGTTTTGAGAAGTTTCAACTGACTACAATAGGTTGACCTAAATTGGCCTTTTAACTTGCAAAATCTGGTTTAATCTGTGCCAAAAAAAAAAGAAAAAGAAGCTTGCTGAGTGAGCTGTCGTTCCTCATTAAGGACAGCTTCTGATTTGTTGTGACATTCAGATCCTGACAAGCATCACACCCAATCACATTACCAACAAGTGACAAGATGAATTATGAATGAAAATACAGTATATTCTACAGCCTTGAAATGGACTGGTGGTTTTTGCTTTTAATATACAATAACAGGACTAAAAATGTAAAAACAGTTAAATGGGTAGGGCCAAAATTGTAATTTGGGGCCTTAAGAAAACAATAAGAAAGTATATTATATAACAAAAAGGCAGAAAATTCCAGGGAAGAGAGCAGATGTATGTAGTGTAGAGACCATATGATGACAGTGTTGGAATATGATGTGTTGTTATAGCTTTATGTGCCAAAAAGCCCATCTGAGGTTAATGTAGGGGGTCTGAACCAGCTCACAACTGGTCCCCCCTACAGTTCACCATCTAATGATGCATTCCAACAATCTGCTGGCTGCTCAGCTTCTGAGTATTACTCACTGCAAAGCACTAGTCAGCCATGCTGGGGCTCATTCATACACACACGCCAACATGCAGGGGTGACAACTGCAATACAAACACTAAATACTAACTATATGCTACAGCTAGACCATTCAAGGACATAGAGTTCATAGAAAAAAAAAACAAGTACTGATTTAGAAAGCAAATTACAACCCCACACATCCACATCTACACACAAGAAGGAAAGAAAGCAATCAAGGTACAGATATATATCATTGCAGCACAATGTGACAGGAGAATTGGCTGTGGAACCCGGGTTAACATGTCTCCGCTGCGCTTAAGGAGCTGATATAAAATGCATCTAAAATTGAGCCATGGGATAGAGGAGCTGACCATTGATCATACTATGCAGTCACCCTTCCCAAAATGCGCGCGTATACACACGCACACACACACACAATGCTCCCTTGCTAGGCCAATACATCATGTGCTCTCTGGCCAAATGAGGTAATCACTCAAAATTATTTGCATACAAGCTAATGAAACATTGCAAAGTTAAAACCTCTTGAATGTTAATTAGAAAAGTAATGCACAATTTGCTGATTAATGTTTCATTCCATCTCTTAAGGGGTTTGCTGAGAGAGGGAGGCATATAACTCTCCTCCTTATACTGTACTCTCAGGTAGAGAGTTATCAAACTGTTATAAATCATACATAACACATAACACTTGGACCTAAAGTAATATTCCAAAGTGAATGTCCTTATGTAAGATCTTGAATTATGAGTAAATTGTTAAAAGAAAAAATCACATTATAATCACATTTTTATGCTATGATGTACTTTGAGTTCACAGCCAGATATTGATCTGAAAATGTGTTTTGTCTGCACCTAAGGAAAGTTTGTTACATTGGTTATTTTCAAAAGGGCAGATTATGATGTGTGGACTGGCTCTTACAATCCAGATTAGGTAAATGTACTTACATCAATTATGAATTATTAATGTTCTGTTCATGTTCAATTATTCATGCACACAAAAATACAACAGGAAGGGAAGGTGCAGTGTATATATCATTATGATTTTGCAGAATTGACATATTCTACAGTATACTTAATATGCATGATATGCCTCTCAACAGTTCTTATGTCTTGGCTCCACAACGCAGTCACGACAGATTGTCCACTTGAATTATTTTTCAAAAATGCAGTTTTATACTGTATATAGAATCTTTAGTTAAGCTGAAATAATGGTATATCCTTTTGGACAATTCATATTGCCCATAGATGTAGACATATCTCTACCATCATTCAAGATGGCTGACATGCCCATACGAACATTTGGGCTTTTAATGAAGGGTAAAATAAATTAGAATAAATTCAGTCACACTCAATGCAAACCTGTCATAAGTTAGAAGCTGGTTTGAATGTTGACTTGGATAGACACTGACTCAGAAATGGTTCATTTTTGCTTTGTGTTTTGTCTTTGACATTTCAAATGGTTGAATTGAAAACAATTCTCTTGCAAGTCCTTATCAAACTACATTACCCTAGCTAGCTATTAGCTAGCATAACGTCTTGCTATTAGTTGTCGTGCTTTCCGCATCACATAGCACAGACTGGCCTACAAACATGGCCACCAACTACAACTCCCAGATCACAGCGTGTCCTACAAACATGGCCACTGAGGACTACAACACCCAACCACCACAGAGACTGTCACATTACCAATCACACACACCTTTGCACAAATACAGCCACACAGTAAATACCAAGCTTTTGATTCAGTAGGAATCAAACCCTCACCTGCTCACCTGCTCAGTTGCAAGTTGCTCTGGATGAGGGAGTCTACCAAATGCCATAGATGTAAACCTATGCAAAAGTATTTGTCCTCTATTACTGATGTTAAAATAATTTGGACTTAAATACATTTTATTTAGACATGCCTGTTCTTACAACTTACCAACTACATATACATATATATGTTAAACCAGGAGTTTAATGCAAATAAATTATTAAAATGAAATGTACCTTTGTACATATGTACATTTCTTCTCAAACAAAAGCCACACCATGTTAAGAGCCTGTAAGGACAGATTTCATTATCCATGCAGGACATTTCCCCTCTCTGACACATTTTTAGCTTTATGTAAGTGAAATGTGATTATGTTACAATCATGCTCTACTGCTATTTTTGGTCATGGCACACTTGAAAAAAACATAATATGGACATGTTAATTAATGTTAGTATTTAGCCCTACAGAACCAATCTCTCTAATTATCATTTAAATGCTTTAAAAAAATGTATGCATTTAAATTTTAGAATATATATCTAAGAACAAAAAATAATAATAATAATTCCAACAGTGTTTGCTTTAGAGCTCCAATTTGAAAAAAAAAAAAAAATTCCAGTACTGTTTCACTGCCTTGTTTGCAGAACAAGAGAAATAACATAATTTATAGGTTTCAACTGAAACCGTCTAATAATCAAAAAGCATTCAGTAGCACATAGTCAAACTCCATGAACAGATATTGTTTCGTTTTGTACTGTAGTTTGTTATACTGGATTTTTATTCAGAAATAATATTTTGGCATAACAAGTTGAACTTAGCCCAGTGATTACATGGTGCCCTTCAAGCAGATGAAGATTAAGGGCTTCACAAAAGAGCAGTAGTTTTGGGGTTTGAACCACTGATTAATATAACTGGATAGCTCATGACATCACCAACAGTGAAGCTACTGTGCCACCATCTCTGTATTTCCTAACATTCTGAACTCACTATGGGTCATAATCACTGATATTGATTATGACCCATAGTGAGTTCAGAATGTTAGTGAATACAAAGATAGTGGCACAGTAGCTTCATATATATATATATATATATATATATATATATATATATATATATATATATATATATATATATATATATATATATAAAATATTTTATAAAAACACTGTGGATATTTAACCACATAAATATAAACCCATTCGCAACTGGGATTATGTGTGTTTCATTGTAGTGTTTTTATAGAGATTTCACTCCACGCTGTTAGAATATCAGCTTTGTGGTCAAAAAGTAAGAACAGACAGCTTAGCAACAACCTGCGGCTAAACACTAAATACTAATACTTAAACACTTAAGCACTAAAACACTCACACTTAAACACCAACACTTCAACACTACTGTAATCTACTGAGGTAAAAGATACAGAAAATAATAGATAAAATGTGTGCAAGATAGAATGAACTGGTCCAAGAAGGTAAATCAAAACACGTGTCCTAGTGAATATTAGCTGTGTGTGTGTGTGTGTGTGTGTGTGTGTGTGTGTGTGTGTGTGTGTGTGTGTGTGTGTGTGAGAGAGAGAGAGAGAGAGAGAGAGAGAGAGAGAGAATAGAATAAACTGGTCCTTGAAGGCACATCATACACACACACACACACACACACACACACACACACACACACACACACACACACACACACAGCAATTATACACTATAACACAAAGCCGTAAAGAATACCTGATCATTTAACGCCCATTGATATAATAAAGTCGTTATTTTCTGTATCTTTCCCCTGAGTAGATTACAGTAGTGTTGAAGTGAAATCTCTTTAAAAACTCTACCGGGTATTTTGCTTTAAAAAGGGGGTATTTTATACACTTTTAGGTCACATTTTACGGTTGATTATTAAAGATTATGATCGTTATCCCCACTCTACACATTTGTACTTAATAGACACATGGTCTGAATAAATTGAAACCTGTAGGCACTTCTGCCACATCCTTTAGCGAACGTTGTTTTGCAGTTAGAAGCAGCTCATCAGGTCATCTTGACAGTTTATGTCCGTTGGCGGTCGGCGCCCTCTGTAGGTAGGGAATCATAATATGGCCACCGAAGCACTTCTGGTGGCTTCACCTACTGCTGACAGTTTAGAATTCTATGAGCTATCCAGTTATATATATATATATAGATCAGTGGTTTGAACTAATTTTTTGTTCATGCATAGTCCTCAGGACACATTGACAGAGTAATTGATAGGTAGTGTCAGAGCTATAACTAGTTATAAGACTGTCTCACTGGAGGTGTGGAAGGAATCTAGGCCTGTGTTGGGCCCTAGAGAGCCATGTGGCTATTGCTCCAGTCTACTGAGGCATGGCCAAGTGAGGGAGACTGCAGCTGTTGTCCCTGGTGTTGACCACTCTTTATCCTGCTGTCTTTCCTGGACCCTGACAGGATGGATCCACTCTGCTACACCTGGTTGCTCAGCCCTTTCCTCCCTATACAACACACACACACACACACACACACACACACACACACACACACACACACACACATACACATTCACAAGCACACCAGGGAAGTGTAAGTTTCCTCAGAGACCAAGACGGAAAGCAACTGATGCCTTCAATTATAAAGACACACATACTCATTCTCACTTTCAAAACCAATCCCCAAAACTTCCAGCAGCACCGAGACATGGCCAGCACATAATTTCCACATAGGCCCACACATGTAACAATGGTTGTGTTTAAAGTTTTACAAACACCTAACAACAGAAGCAACATATTGTGAATGAGATATATGATGTTTCCAGATTAAACCAACCTTCATGGGTACAAGGGTATAAAATGTACCTTCCCTTGTCACTGGGGTGGTACACTCAAGCATACACCTTTTGTACCCTTAGTACGTATATTTTGACTAGAAAGGTATATGTAGTGTACTTTTAAAGCTGCACCCATAATGTAATTATGGTCCAGTTATGTACTTTAAATCTTTTTTTAAAAGGTACACAATATCTCTATTCCTAATGAAAGATACATATTAAAGATAAAAATGATAAGGGTGTTTATGCAGCAACAAATAAAGTTACTGTTTAGTACTCTTTTTTCAGTGACTGTTATCCAGAGTAGGTCAAAAATGGAGCACAAATAACAAATAGCTGCAATATGAAGCTTTATTTATATAATCTGTGCAAAGGATAATGTTGAATGTAGTTAAACAATATTAGCACCAATCTTGTGAAACTTCATTTCACTTTCTGTAGAAGCAGCAGAAACATGAACAAGTAAATTTGCACTCCATAGTCTAATCTCCCTCTCACTTCCATCTACAGAGCCTTTAAAAGCCTCAGTAAGTCAAATGTCTCATGTCAGCCACCAGCCAAATTAAATGCAATTACACCATGTAACAAGAGGCCTGATTTGGGAGATTTATTGATCCTTTGTTGTCTGTTAGATTTGCATTTGTTTTGTATTTGTTTAACTCAAATGCAGTCTTCTCAAGGATAAAGGAGGGAAATATGAGATATGAGATCATTCAGAAAGAGACAAGTTCAATCTTCACTTTTGGATATACACAGTGTGCATATCTGTAGTTTTTGAAAAGAAAAAAAAAACAATTATTTGATAATGATTTACATTATGGTGGGTACATTGGCTTAGTGGTTAGCACATTTGCCTCACAGCTCCAGGGTTGGGGGTTTGAATCCTGCCTCTGTCCTGTGTGCTCAGAGTTTGCATGTTCCATGCTTTGGGGTTTCCTCCAGGTACTCTGGTTTTCTCCCCCAGTCCAAAGACAGGTGACAGATACCAGCTGAATAAAGTTGAAGAATGTGTAAAGGTTATTAGACACTGGATGCTTATTATCTTCCTTTTAGTTAATTCTGACAAGACAGAAGTACTTCCACTGGGATCACATGCAGCTAGAAGTAAGCTTTCTCATTACATAGTAACTCTGGATGGCCTTTCTGTTTCGTCATGTGCAGCAGTAAAATACCTTGGTGTGATTATTGACCCCAGTCTTTCATTTGAAGCTCATGTAGAACATTGTTTATGGACTTTAATGTTGGGAATTCTTTATATTTGCAGATTTCTTGAGTTAACTGATGTTTGATGAAAAGTTTATGTGAATAGCCTCATTGGAAATGTATTTACTGAAAAAATGTTGACACATCAAATACTTATTTCCCCAACTGTAGTTTCTGTGCTTCTTAGCAGTTTGTATTGTGGTGCTATGCGCCAACATTTACATGATTCTTGTTCTTTTAGTGGGCAAAGACGATAGGCCGATCAGCTGAATTGTGGGTTGGGCCATCTAGTGTGCAGGTGTAAAATGCATTTTTGGTCAGCGCCACCTCGTGCAGACATGAATTAGCTGAAGGCGATTCCAGGTAGATGACTGGACCATTTGTATGCGGTGCAATAGAGCAGGTGGCATTGCAAGATTTTGTAGGACTGAGCTACCAAGCACATTGATAGGTATGTGGGCGGGGGGGGGGGGGGGGGGTCGGGGGGGGGGGGGGGACGACGACATGTCATTGATCAGGGACAGTCACCTCAGGTGCCAAGACATCATGCTGTAGGCAACTTGTAGGCTGAGAGGGGGTTCTTCAGGCTCAAGTGGACTAACGACAGAAGTCCCGCCACACTTATTGGACAATGCTCTGTAGGAAAAGTCGCCCTTGAGGGTTTCCCTGTCTGCTGAGAGCTTCTTTAAGCAACATTTTCCACCCTGTATTAGAGAATGTCTGCAATCGTGTAGCTGGTTAGGCTTGAAAGCTGATAATGGTCTAGGAATCCCTTACCATGGCTACGTGGAACTGCACGTTGAAGTCTTGGGTAAAGTCCTCCCTAAATGAGTGTTCTAATTATGAAGGAACCAAATGATCCTGTCACCTGTCACTATTTGTCATGAATTTTCTGAAATGATTTTATCAAGAACTGTTCTCTCAACATGTAGGGGATCTGTTTTCTTCCCCTATATTGCAACAAGCAGGGAAGCAGTGGAAACGGGCCCTTGTGGAGTGCCAGAGCGTAACCCTTACTGCTGAAACCGGCTTTGTGGGCAAGGTAGTTGTACGAGCAGGTCCAGTGATACGAGTCCCTGCTGGATCCTTTATGTTCGTTTCCACACATTGCTGTCAAGGTATGTTGAGTGCTAATTCTTCTGTTTTTTTGGAACCTCCAACATATGAAGAAGGTGCATTACCTGCAAACATCTTGATATCACAATGTCTCCTTCCAGTAGAATGTGGCACAGTTTACATACCTGTGATTAATCTCAGAGAGAAATAGTAGTTTCATAGGCAAAAGACCCTTCTTGGACAGCTTCATGTGGTCAATGTGCAGTCCACTCTAGCTGCTGCAGAATCTACAAAAAGTAATCACTTGACATCTGTAGTCCTTAATCAGGACATTGAGGCTGTTGGAGGTCCCTTACCACAGTTTACAGAACTGTCTTAAGCGCTTGATATCGCTTTGCTTGTATTTTCTCATTTGTAAGTCGCTTTGGATAAAAGTATCTGCTAAATGAATAAATGTAAATGTAAATGCAAATGTAAGGGGGTAGTTAGGGCAAATAGAGCGACAACTTTAAAAGTCTCGGGAGTCATACTCACTTGATGTTTGATCTTGATCCCCCATGGTAGTGATTTGAAAAAAGAGCTGGTGTCCATGTGCCTGGCTGTTATTATCTTAAAACTGGTATGCTAGTGACGACTATACTTCCTGTTTGAGAGTGTCACTTACTCTGTTAGCCAGTTCTGCCTCCTTCCCTCCTGGTTGATGAAGCAGCCAGTTTGCATAACTCTTTATGTAACTCCAAGTAAACGACAATTAACGTATGTAATTTGTATCATTTCATTGGTATGAGTGTTGTATTTTAATTCAATATTGTATTTTAATCGGGTCTTGTGATGTATATTAAAGCAATGCTTAATTTTAGGTGCCTGATTAAGCTGCTATCCCATCTTGTGATTTATACATTTTCTCTGTGAGGTAGTCTTCTCCATGGCACAAGATGTACATTTATGGAGTTTACCAGGGCATTGCACTGTTTTCTTTTGTTTGTTTTGATTGTTAATTTCTTTGCTTGCAGTGAATACTCTTTTTTATGATTTTCTTTTTTCCTTTTTTTTTATTGACATGAATTGTGTTGGGGTTGTGATTTGGATTTGGTTATTTTACTAATGTGAATTTCTTTTGAAGTTGTCTTTGCCCCTGATAGAACAATCTAAATGTATTTTATTTGACCCTGAACTAGCACTGGAAGGTTAACAGTACTCCATGGTGGATCATTTTTGTGTTAGGTTGAGTGTTTTATTATCATGTCAAATATAAATTGTTACTATTTTTGTACTATTTGAGCTCCCTGTGTGTGGAAAACTTTATGTTTGGGCTCTCCTACCAATAAAAATATGAGTGGCATAGTCATACACATTTAATGTGTTAGGTTTGTGGTAAAGACACACATACTGTATATATAATATATACACATACATACATACATACATACATACATACATATACATATATACAGACACAAAACGGGAACTTGTATATGACACATGTAACAATTAGGCTAATGAGATATTCAGCCATATGACTGGCAGAAAAGAGGAGAAATTAGGCTTATTTCATGAACCTGGTAAGTTGAATCATACAGAATGGTGTGAAAAGCACATAAAGTGGGCTACAAACAATTAAAATTATGTATTGCATATTACTCTTATGCAGGCAGCGTAATGGATGAGTTGGATTTGGTTAAATTATGTTGCTGCAGAAAGTCTTATGGATGATCTTATAGTGGTTATAGTAAAGAGGGTGTATAATTATCAAACCAAGATATTGTATTTGTTTATTTTTAAATAATGTTAGAAAAGTTTTAATTTTAGCATTTCACTAAAATTAAATTCAAATTTCCCTAAAAGTGCTGTGTGTAGATTAACTAGAAAAAAAAATATTTATCCTATTTTAATTACAGTTTAAAAACAATTAAATGTGAAAATACAGTAGTTACAGGTTATTTATTAATCTTCTATACGCTGCATCACAAATAACTCAAAGAAATACTCTATATGGCGAAAAGTTTGTGCTTTTTGAACATCCCATTCCAGATTATTCCCCTTATAATAGCCTCCATTCTTGTAGGAAGGCTTTCGACTAGATTTTGGAACATGGATGTGGGGATTTTCTCATTCAGACACAAGAGCATTAGTGAGGTTGGGCACCGATTTTGATAAAAACTTTATTGTGTCTCTTTTGTGAATAAAAACTGAGACATAATGTAAAGTCTTAGGAATGTTTTTTGAACACAGTGAACACAGCAGACCTAGGGTAAGATGCCTTTGGCATGGTAAATAAATGGTAACATAAAACTTTTCAAAATAAGTCACTTTTCAGCTTTCCAGTTGTTGCTTTTCTGTACACACATGCTCAGCTAACCCTTTATGGCAAGGGAGAGAAATACAGACATAAACACAAAGGGGCTCAGTTGTGCAATGTTAGTAATTACCCCTCTAGCTCATCCTCAAACACCCATTTCCCTGTACAGACCTGTGCTAAGCTGTGGCCTACCTACTAAAAAGGTTAAAAAGCATTACCAATTATTTAAATATACTTTCAGGTCGAGTTATATCTGAATAAATAATGCAGCTTGCTTCTTTGTTGCAAACTTTCATTTCTAGACACAGTACAGTAAAGAAAGAGGTAGAGTTGGAAAATAAGAAAAAATAACTTTTATTTGGGAAAGTGAATATATTCCACATGTTAAAACTCATAAGATTTACCTCGGGAGATTTCAATGCCCTCATATGAGGACATCATCAATATCAGTTATATAGCCAGAGATGGGTAAAGTAGCCTAATATTTACTCAAGTACAAGTAAAACTGTTTGTAAAAATAATTAATCAAGTCACAGAAAAAATAAAAATGTTCATAATGATTTGTGTAAGAGTAATAAAGGGTTAGGATTAGGGTTAGGGTTAGATGAGAAGACTCTTCAAGTAGTAAGTTACTAGTTACTTCAGATCTGATTAGAATGAAGGGAAAATCCTAAATCTCAGATTACATTGAGAACTGTCACACCTCTCCTGGAAAGTCTGTATATTCTGTTTATATGACATAAAACCTGGGTTCAAGATTAAGCAGCATATCCCAGTCCTGTGATGGATACAATAACACAAAATATCTCTCACACACACCAAAAAACATACATTTTCCCAACAGTTGACTGTCTTTATTTTTATAACATGTTAACAACGCAAACTTTTCAGCATCTATATGTAAACCAGAAAACAGAGAACAAAAGAACAGACTATGGAACAGAACAGAAGAAAAAGTATGTGTACAGAGAGTGAGTGTTTGAGTGTGTGTGTGTGTGTGTGTGTGTGTGTGTGTGTGTGTGTGTGTGTGTGTGTGTGTGTGTGTGTGTATTGGTTTGTGTGTGTGTGCGTATTTATGTGTGTGTCCAGTGTTAGGAATGTAATCTTCGGGTTGCGATTTTTAAGAAGAGAGAAAGAACACAATAAATGAAGGTGCCCTCACCCTGCTACACACTTCCCGTTTCAAGCACTTGGGAGAGTTGCCAAATGACACACAGACACACAAAATTCAAATAGCAAGATCTCACGTTGTTCAAAGAAAAACAGAGTATATGTATCGTGCTTGACACACAACAGAAACATTAGGTTAACTACTAATTGGCTAGGCGGAAGGGCATATTTGCATAAAACAGGAAGCATATCAGTCTAAGAGAGGAACAACTCCATATACGGTACTCAGAAGACATAGGAATGCAAGCAAATGGTATTTAGGAAGACACAGCGAGAGGCTTTTTCTGTCCATACCTGCTTGAACTGTGTTTTTGCAGTGGTGGAAGAGTTAACAAAGGAACAAAGAGGAAAAGTGTTAACAAGGGAACAGAGACGGAAGAGTGTTAACCTACAGTAAACTTATCATCCTGCCTCCGGCTATATACTCACTTTTTCTCCCTTTTTGGCCATTATCTTCCAGGACTAAAAAAAGTGAGCGGTTGTTGCAGCCGCATTCCGACCACTGCTGCATATTTGGAGACTCACAACCTCATTATTCATGATAAAAACTAATTATTAAAACTACATATATTCATTAACTTTTAACAGTAACAGAGGAATGCCACCGAATGTAGCAAAGTAAAAGTACATTTCTGTGATTAAAAATGAACTTGAGTAAGAATATAAGTATAGCCAGTTAAACCTACTCTTAAAGGTGCATTGTTTTCCAAAAAGTTACTTAGGTAAATGTAACAAAGTAAATATAGGGGGTTACAACCCACCTCTATATATAGCTTTAAAATGTCTTAAATACATTTGTTGTCATAGTTCTGATTAGTATAATTTAGAGGTGAATCAGTGCTTTAGGATCAGTAGTTAAAGTTCCCGGCTGCTGATCAGAACGTTGAGAGATCAATTCCAGCACTGCCAAGCTGCCACTGTTGAGACCTTGAACATGACATTTAACTCTGCTTCAGAGACGCTATATCATGGCTTACGCCATTGCCCTTAGCCCTTATAACTGAGATTATAAAATACATTTTCTTGGGGGTGCCACCCTTGTAACAAGCAATAGTAGAGTTTAGTACCCTTAGTGCCCTTTTTCTGAAAGAGGATTGACTGTTAACAGGCACTTTTATGTAGTTTCCACAGTCTCACAGAGTACACTTTTAAAACTCTCCTTCAAGGAGAGAAATATCAAAGATACAAATGATATCCTCCTTTTTTCTGTTTGTCTGCAGGTATGGAGACAGTGAATATTGCTTGCAGCATCGCTTAGCTTTGAAAGAGTCATTTGTGCAGCAGATGAGCAATAAAATGCAGGGGGCAGGGTGGGGAGGGGAGGGTGCAATGTGGGGCCTGGGAGTTGAATCGATCCCATAAGACCTATGTTTCTCAGGATGGAAATTTTTGCTAGAGTTGATGGGACTACCGCAGCTGGGGAGCAGGTCATCATCAGTAGCAGGCCCTGTACAGGAGGAAAGGAGCTGATTTCACCTAACGCATCAGCAAGACTAATGACCCAGCACCTGCCCCCTCTCTGAGCCACAGATTGGCTCCTATGACATTTAACGCAGGAAATGCTGGTGGTGGATGGTGAGGAGGATAAGGTGCTGAGCATGCAGAGGTGCTGATTCAATCATAATGGGCAATAAAACCCCTCATCATGGGTTGCTAACAGAACTGTAGCCCAGCATGGGTCAAATGAGAGGCAAAGTGATCACATTAATATACACAGGCACCAGGCACTGATCTTGGATCAGGTGTTAAGGTTCATCGCTCATTCAGCTTAGCTCCTCCAAAATGAGCCATGCTGATGCAACCCTCCAACAACAACCATCACACACACCATCCATGAGGATCCATGGAGCAGGAGCGATGGACGAGGCCATGGTTCCCTGCCAATCCAAATTAGCGAGCTCAAATTGGGGTCCTCTATCTTGGAAACAACCCATCCTTCCCTTTCCATCCCATCTCTCATTCCCAGCACTAGAGTCACTTTCCCTCCTGGCCCACTGATAGAATAAATCACAGTGCCACAATAGTTTTAATGGGTTTTTAATGAGTCTAATGTTTTCTGTTTTAATGAACTCCTTACATCAGCTTTAATCATTTTGGAGAAATGAAAAATGATTGAAAAATGGCCTACATTAATTTAATTTACTGTTCAAGTCATCCCCAGACCAGGGAGTAGAGGGAGTGGGGTAAGAGAGAGAGGATAGGAGAGTTGACAGAGGGACCTGTCGGCTGTGATCTGTGGAGAGAAATGACACACCACATAAAAAGCTTGTTTTTCTTATCACCAATTAGGTAGGTTTTTGAGACCTTCTGTCTTGGATTTAAATCTTTGCAAAACAGCCGTTTCACAGGATAATCAATTCAGGGGATGGCTTTCTGGCTTTTGAGCATGTCATTTTGAACTTAATGTACTTTGGATGAGACTCAGTTAATCAAATGGCATGATATAATAGCATGGCATAACTATGACAATCCCTTTACTTTGTTAATCATTCAGTTTAGTCTGTTTATGTCCACAAGAATGACATTTAGAGCTACTTCTAAAAAAATGTTTTTTTAAAAAAGCTTAGTTACTAATTACTATTAATAACAGCATAGTTAGTAATAGTAATGCATGTGAACAACTGCTGCTTCTTAATATGGAAAACAATATCAAATCAATCAAACAACAATGCACCTCACTGCAGTACTGGTGAATCAGCCCATACAATATTTCACTGAATGGGTGTTTTTGTGATTGTTGTGGCCAAAAATGCTTCATTTTGCTGCGTTTTATTTTTTTCTTTTTTTTTCTTTCAAGGTTTGCGATGCAATTTGCGCAGAGTTTTTTGTGCTTTTTTGTGGAAAACTATTTGAACTGGTGAAATTGCAATACTACAAAATAGTTTTTCATGGTCTTTCACAGGGATGTTTGTTGGTAACTTAGACCTTTTAGCTGTGTTCATGTTCAACGCACGTGAATCAAAGGGGGCTTTGGCTAAATGTGCATTGTGATGATGTCATGTGGTGCGTTGTGATGACATCACATGACACGTCTTGGCCCAAATCTGTGGTAATTTTGAAAAATCCTGGAGGGACTGGTGAATGTATAAGAGTAACATCCAGGAATATTTTTTATGGATTAACATCTGGTATAGTCACTATCAGTGACTTGCATTCAAAACATCACTAGCAGTATCATAGTTATCTACAATAACACAGTTATATTCTTTTAAAACTCATCTTTAAAGGTTGAATGGAAACAGTCCATAACATGCACAAATCCCCATTTCAGCAGGGTTGTTTTTATAATGCTCTAGCTTTATAATTGCCTTGTGATTGCTTTGTATTATTTTAAATGTTTGTCCTTTATGGATGTTGCTGCAGAGTTCAGCTCCACTGCATGTATAAAACATCATTGCTCTTCTAACGGGCAAAGCTCAGGGGAAATTAATGACCCGGTGCTATATCTCACAGGGGCCGCTGACCAGATGAAGGTGTTTACTGCTGGCTTAACTACACATACACACACGCGCGCGCGCACACACACACACACAAATACAAATTAGTGCACACAATCATTGCTACATAAACACACACACATATGCACAAACATCTGCTCCCTTTTAACAGCTCTGTGAACTTGGGTGCATATGTATGTGTGTGTTACGCAAGGCCAGGAACTCACATTTCCACACCATGATTGCTGGTCAATGTACATACTCACAGCACACAATCTACATTTATATTTGGGGGGTTTTAGGCTGGGGGAGGGAGGGGGGCTGCTTTGAGACAGGATTTGACATGAAGAAATCAAAGATTATGCTTACATACACAGCATTTAAACATTAGGCTCACAAGGTACAGATAAAACACTTTATCGAGAAATCAGTTTAGATATGCTGGTACAACCACTTGTTTATCTGTTCCTCTCTTTCACAGTGATGTGACTGGATCATTTATTTATTTATTTATGTATTTATTTATTTATTTATTTATTTATTTATTTATTTATTTAATTTTTTGTTCTTTGTTTTTTGTTTTTTGTTGTCTATTGTTTCAAGAAACGACCAAGAAGCTAAACTAAAGACAGGTACCAAGACAGTTCAACTAAATTTCACTAAATTCCTAAAAGATATTTCAGTATTAGAAAATAATATAATCATATAAAATAATAATAATATATACTATAATTAAATATATATATATTTAGAGTATGCACGGTGGCTTAGTGGTTAGCATGTTTGCCTCACACCTACAGGGTCCGGGTTCGAGTCCCTGTGGAGTGTGTGCGGAGTTTGCATGTTCTCCCCGTGCTGCGGGGGTTTCCTCCGGGTACTCCGGCTTCCTCCCCAGTCCAAAGCCATGCATGGTAGGCTGACTGGCATGTCTAAAGTGTCCATAGTGTATGAATGGGTGTGTGAGTGTGTATGTGATTTTGCCCTGCGATGGACTGGCACCCTGTCCTGGGTGTACCCCACCTCGTGCCCGATGCTCCCTGTTATAGGCTCCAGATTCCCTGTGACCCTGAAAAGGAGTAAGCGGTAGAAGATGGATGGATGGATGGATATTTAGAGCAACCAGACATTAACCTGAGAAATACAAATATACACCAGAATTCAAGTTCAAAATTGAAGTTTAGTATTCTTTCTTCTTTTTACAGAAAGAGTGCAAAGAAAGAGGGAAATACGCACAAGGTGTCTAGAACCAGGTGTTAATGTTTTACATTAAAGTTTCACTGAACCTTTTGTTTAGTAAGGGTCATTCCGTTTTTTTACAGCACAGTTTAATTTTGTTATAATAGACAGACACATAATATAGTACAATCAGGGGCAGGCTTAGTACTAACCAAAGGTAGACAACTGCCTTGGGCCCCCAGATGCCAAAGGCCCCCTAAAAATGCAAATTATATATATTTTCACAGTATAATAATGGTATACAGATTATCGAGGTAAATGTATGAAACTGAATAGGACCCCATTCCTATGTTTTGCCTAGGGCCCCCAAATCACTAAATCCACCCTTTGACTGCAATTCTAGTCTTGTATTTCAGTTAAACTCTTTTTACACAAACAAAACTAGTATTTTGGATTTACCATACACTTACCTGGTTAATACCTACAGCTTATGGGATAGTCCCATCATCATTTCATAGTCACATCCAATGTGCTTAAATGTGGTAATTAGAATAAATAAGAAATATGTGTCTAACTGGGAGGCCATAAGAGATGTAGGAAATGCAGTTCTGATATAGTGAAAGTATAAGCTTATTTAGAGAGCTGGCAAAGACTGTCACTTTCTTTATTGTTCCATTTTACATCTTACCCATCATCCTGCTGAAATGGCCCATCATTTTAAAAATTATGTACATGACAGGAATCAAATTTCACTTAGATATCTGACCTCAAGTACCTGTATCCACACAGGTAGAAAACCTACTTGGGACCATGCATTTTTTGCAGTAGATACACTATATGGCCAAAGGTTTGTGGACACCTGACCATCACAGTCATATGTGCTTTTTGAAGATTGCATTCCAAATTCCCTCTTTAATATTATATTATAATAACCTCCACTCTTCTGGGATGGCTTTCCTATATATTCTGGAATTTGGCTATGGTGATTTGAGCATTCAGGCACAAGAGCATTAGTGAGATCAGGTACTGATGTTGGGTGAGGAGCCCTGGGGTGGAGTCTGTGCTCCAATTTATCCCAAAGGTGTTCAGTGGGGTTGAGGTCAGGGTTCTATACAGGTCACTTGTTTTCTTCCACATCAACCTTGGCAAAACCATGTCTTCATTGACCTCATTTTGTGCACAGGGGTAATGTCATGCTGGTACAGGTTTGGGCCCCTTAGTTCCAATGAAGGGAAATTGTGATGCTATAGCATACAAAGAAATTCTAGACAGTTGTGTGCTTCCAAAATTGTGACAAACGTTTGGGGAACAACCATGTATGGGTGTGATGGTCTAGTGTCCACAAACTTTGTGGCCACACAGTGCACTAGAAAGCAAGAATCATAAGAATGGGGAAAAAGTAAAAGAGTAATTATTGGTATAAGGTGCCTCTAGTGTAATCAATACAGTCATTCAAATTTAACGTAAATACTGCATAACAATTCATTTTGAATAGTTTTCTGAACAGTTAAACATTTGTGAATACATCAGTATAATGATATTCACTTCAAGATGCACTTTACAAAATTCATACCCTTTTCTTTGATTGTGTATAGTGTACTTTGACACGTTGCAAGTGCTGCCTCATCAACTTCAATAAATATAACTGATGTAAATGTATGTGATTTAATTGTGTAGTAATACACAATGTATTTCACAGTTCAAGTGTCTCTACTATTTATGATGCATATCATATCATACTATTAAAAGTTTTGTGTGTGAAACTGTTGTCCACCCTGTCATAATAGTGCCTCTTTAAGCTCCTGCCCTTTGACATCAGTGATATCACACCCACCATATTGTTTTCTTTGCTGATTGATAATTACTGCATGTACAATAAAGAATCTTCACTTTATATTTCCTGATTTTCATCATATTGTTCTTATAGCTGGATGTGGTCAAATTTAACACATCAACCCTGTCATGGTAAAATATTCAGTTACTTAATACAATTTGAGAATAAGAAAATATGTTTGTCAAACTGCATGAGGTCATCTTGAACAATTCAGTGCTTTGCTAACTGAAAGTCAATCATGTGCTCATCATGATAACTTTAGCTGTAAATATTCTCCTTGTCATGCATCCTCCTCTCATAGGGTGGACATAGTACAGTATGTATGCTTTGTCCTGCATATACTAAAACTAGTCACTGTAATCCATGATACTTAATGTAATTAAAAATGTAATCCATGTTATTTAAAAAAGACAATATACTTATATATATTTATATACACATACGTATAAAAACACCCACACACAATAGGATAGTTCATAATTTACATATCTGTGTATTAATTAAGTCATAACTAATTCATACACAGTTTAAACGAAACAAAAATGTTTGGGGGTTGGGGATTCAATTCCCACTGTGGCCCTGTGTGTGCGCAGTTCTCCCCGTGCTGCGGGGATTTCCTCCGGGTACTCCAGTTTCCTCCCTCATTCCAAAGACATGCATGGTTGGCTGATTGGCATGTCCAAAGTCTCCATAGTGTATGAATCAATACGTGAATGTGTATGTGCCCTGCGATGGTTTGGCACCCTGTCCACCCTGTCCTTGAGCCCTATGCTCCAGGGTCCCCACGACCCAGTAGGATAAGTGGTATAGAAAATGGATGGATGGGTGGATAAGTGATCACATACTGCTATTCAAGAAGGGATGCCATTAAAACCACAATGAAGAGATTAAAAGTGGCTGATTTTGATTTTCCTGCTCCCTCTTTAACAAATCTAGAGTTATTTTCAGCTCTGATCTCGGGGAGGATGGAAATGGGGTAACCATCTGGTGAAAATGTAGGCTTTAGCATTTAATGCCCTACTACAAAGGAGATGAAGGCCCCTTCACACCAGTTGGCAGCATCTGATGAGGAGGAAAGAAAGTGCAAAATGGTAAAAAATGAGAATGTTAGGCAATCAGCCATCTGGAAGACTCTGTCGAATATTCGAACAATCTGAGAGGCACGGAGGGGATTTGGCAGACTGCTTCCAAGAGGGCTCAATTTAGTTTGAAAAATGGCACTCGTATTCCTAATGGGGGCGCCAGGGAGGAAGGGAGGGGGCGTAGATGATGCATCCAATCATAGTCAATGTGCCAGAATCATTTAGATCAAAACAGTTATACTAATTGTCAAAGATTCTCTTTGTTTTGCATTTCTGCTATGGCTCCATCTCAAGCAAAACAGCTGTGATTTTTTTCTGCGATTGAAACACCAACTGCTCTCTTTCATTATGAGGAAGGAGTGAAAAGAACTGAGCATGACATCTGTTTCCCCCACCATCTGACTGACTGATAGACTGAGTATGTCAAGGAGTGAGTTTTTGAAGGCAGCAAAGGGCTCCATTGCAAAGCTTTTAAAAAGGTGATTCATGTTGTTGGAGCCTTCATTTAATCACATCTGGTACTCACATGTGCATACATACTCATATACACACACCTGCATGCACACATACATCCACACCTGCATCAGTGGCACTGAGAAAGGAGGGGGGGGGGGGGTTGAAATGCAATCCTTGGCTAAAAGGTTATAAAGAAATGATATCTTGAGAATTTCTGTCTGGAGAGAGATTCTTGGTTTTACACTTATGGTGAATAAATAGGTCTACTGCACACTTCACTCTTTTCAGACATAATCTATCCTCTGGGCTACATATATATATATATATATATATATATATATATATATATATATATATATATATATACACACACACGCACACACACGCACACACACACACACACACACATATATATAAATATATATATATATATATATATATATATATATATATATATATATATATATTTCAGCAGACCAGACCACCTTCTTCCATTGCTCAATGCTCCAGTTCTGATACTCACGTGCCCATTGTAGGTGCTTTCAGCTCAGTATGTGGCTACACAACCTCATACTCAGCAAGCTGCAATACACTGTGTGTTTTGACACCTTTCTATCATAGCCAGCATTAACTTTTTCTACAATTTGTGCTACAGACCTGCCGTTCTGGAGATGCTCTGACCCAGTCGTCTAGCCATCACAATTTGGTCCTTGACAAAATCACTCACATCCTTATGCTTGCCCATTTTTCCTGCTTCCAACACATCAATTTTGAGAACTGACTGTTCACTTGCTGCCTACAGTAATATAGTCCACCCCTTGACAGGTGCCTCTGTAACAAGATAATCAATGTTATTCACCTCATCTGTCAGTGGTTTTAATGTTATGCCTCATCTGTTTATATATATTTATATTATGTCATATACCTTACCAAAACACAGTACATTGACAATTGACACTTATACTATATTTCTTCAATTTGCATATGTTGGCAGCTATGTGACCTCTATGGCAGCAAATAGTGGAAAAATAGTCAAGTAAAATAATAACTGGTGTATTTATTGTCTGTAGAGGACAATACACTTTTCTGTGTACTAGCAATGTCTGATAGTACTTACTTAAAATATATACTTAAACATACTTAAAATAGTGTTGGACCCTGATCTAGTGATGAGGGTATTTTTTTTTATAGAGACTACAAACTCTTCTCTAAGTCACTCTGAATAAAGGTATCATCTAAGTGCTATAAATTTTAAATGTAAATTTGTGTAGGACATACCCTGACTTAATTTTGGAGAGCCTGAAATATCCTTAAAATACCCATAATTTAAAAAAAAAAAAAAACAGGCAATAGTTTTTATTCCAGGAGATGTTACATGCTTCAATACACTCCACAGCCCTACATGAAGATTTTCAGCACCCTGGTCAGTGTAGATTGATACCAAGAACTGTGTTTGCAGTTGGTGAGCAATTAACTTCGTGGTGAGCTAAAGTCTTAGGCATGTCTAAGGATATAGAGGGTATGCACTTGACGTCACAGTAGCTGGAACTCGCCACAGTCACGCCCACTGAGTGGCAAAAAGACTGAGAGGCAACATTAATGTACAGTGTGAGCTCTGCAAAAACACACCTAAAAATAGGAAAAAGCTGTTGTGCAAATCAATTGTGCTATAAGAGATTCAACAAGTATTTGGAGCTATCTTTTTACAGAGTGCCTTAAAAACCATTCACTCATTTTTTACTGTCGAGCAGTGTAAATGTAATTTCCATTGATGAATAATGGGGGCTCAATCATTCTCTAACTGTGTTTTTTACCTTCACAGATATATAATGTTAGTAAATGGAAGTAATCTGACAAACAAACTAGGCCTAGCTAGCTTACGGTTTACCAGATAAAATTATATAATAAAATTTAAATATTTGTACATACCTGTCCACATACAACCAGAATGTTTATTGGTGTTCTTGTCACTTTAATTTCTCCAGCAAATCCCGCCTTGAAGTAAGACCAAGCTTCAAGGCTTTCATATGCATTCAGGCTTTGCTTAGTGTATTTCCCTGGCATCGTAATCAGGTACATATAAATGTCAGGAAAACCGATTTCTGGCCACAAGCCAATGTCCATGGACCACAGGTTCTTGGGCAAGTTGTAAGGGTCACTTTTGAGTCCAACTGCCTTTAATTTAAGCTGATAATAATTAGTTATAATAGTGTTTTTTCAGCTTCCCCTATTAAAACCAGTGATTTTGCTGGATGTTTTGCCACACAGTCCAGCTGAGGGGTTCGTGTTCCAGCAGAGAAGTGATGTCAATGCATACCCTTTATAGTTAGAAACTGCTAGAAACAACAATTCCTCTAAGGTTATTTGGATATTTAAGGGTTCTTTATCTTCCTAAAGATTTTACTTTCCTACTTGAAACCCATTAATAATACATTCTGTTCTACAACCTTCAGTGGTTTTCCTTGGTGAGCAAGCCAAAGAAGCCAAAATGTTTTTTTTTGTTGTTGTTGTTTTTGTTTTTTTTGTAATAGTGTGTGATGGGATTGTTTCTCTGCAGTCTTCAGTATTTTTATTCCCTCCCTACCACATTGTACCTCATGTGGCCATTATGTCACAGGACAGTCCTTCTGAGATAAATGAAATGGTATGGTAACATTATTGAACAATTGTTTTACTCAGTATAACATGTAAACATTAATTTGTTTTTGGAGAACTATAGAATGTGTTGCAATCACAGTTGGAATGACAAGAGAGAGACGGGGGGGGGGGGGGGGTTGCACACGTGAACTCATTTACTGAACAAGAATCCAATTACTTAGCTCAGTTTTAGGTTCCATTCCTTGGTGGCTTGTCCACCTTGACAATCCCTGGTTAATCACATCTGACAGTGGTGCTTTCTCAGCTCTGAGACGTGGGAGGTCATACTCTCTTGACCTCCTTCTAAGAAGCTGATTAAATGAAATCCAGGATGCTCATCTTGCCTTATCCATGCTGGTGAATACCAATGAAAGACTTGATTTGCTGTTTGCGGAAAATCTATTTTCTGAGCATGAATGTTTACAGCAAACTCATGAAGAAATTAATCAAAATGAAGGGAAACACCCAACATTTTGAAATATTCTCTTTTTTATGAATACAAAGCTCTTAATATTTCACAAATAAGTAACTAAATAATTTGAATATGGTTTCATTTAATATGTTTTGAAATCACATAAACCACACAGTGCTGACCAGTTGCTCTTGTTTGAGTATTAACATCATAACTGAGTATTAACGTCATAACCCCAAAACATGCTCAAAATATTAATTATAGCAGTCAAGGTTATAGCCTCATACTGTAGAACAGCAATATACACCAATTTCAAGTATAAAATAGCGTCCCATAAGCAGTGAGTAGGTGGGGAGAGTGGAAAGAGACAGTTAATGCATTAAATCATATGGTGACTGTGTTTTGTGTGTTAAATCTTATATATGGTTTGAACACCAATATTTTAAAATCAGGCTACATAAAATATTTATGTAATGGCAATCGGGAAGAAGTGAATAGCATTTCACAAGCTTCATACATCACTACACAGGAAAGCAGTTTATCACCTGCCTCTCAATAAACTGTTTAGCAGTCTAACTTGCTGGACTTTAAGTCAAGAGTTCAATATTTTCAGCCCAATTCCTTGCCAAATTGTTTGCTTCCCATTGTCACCAGCACGGTTAGAAAAATATGAACAAATCCAACACTTTGAGCATGTCTCTTTCCACAAGCTGAAAACATGAAGCCTGTGTGCACTTTGTTTTCTTTATCCGTGACCATGCGACTGGAGCCTCTGAGCATATCTTGAACAAATGATGTAGAAATTTAGGCAAAATACAGTGCCACATTGGTGTTAAGCTGTTTAAATGTGCCATCAAAATACTGAACATCATAGAACCAAACCATTTATCACACTCTAGTATTGAAAAGATATTGAACTTTCAATATCTCATGCAACTCATGTGAATATCTGTGTGTGTGAGCAGAAGAAAGGACTGAGAAGAAGGTGAGAGAAGAGCACGAGAGCAGTGCACTCTGATAGTCAAACAAATCTAAATGAACATGTTGGTTAAAATCTGTCTGTGTGCTTCCACGTCCAATACCTGCCATTCTTCATTCCTATGTCTGCTGTTTCTGGCAGGACTGCAGTGGGCAGTGGGATCACTTATTACACTCCATAATGAAGAGCTCATGCATAATTTCATTTGCTGTAGGAGGACCCGGGGACATTTACTTATTTCAATAAAATACTTGATATTTTCATTTGAAAGGCCATAATTCCTACTGCTGTGACAGATATTGGGGTCACTCATGGTAAATGGGCAATTTATGGATTCAGGCCTTGCAGGAAAATTTTCTGGGAGCTCCTCCCAGCTCCTTTAGGGACAGGTTGATTCAATGTCTTTTAATTTTCCTCCCAGATGGGGCTGAATGAGCATCAACCTTTGGAACATATAAATTGAAGTGATTGGCTCAAAGCTGTGCATCTCTCTGCTCCTCCCTGATTTTAAGAGTCAATCCTTCATTAAACTCCATTCAACTAAGCCAACATCATGAGCATAAGATGGGAAATATCCAACAGAATAATTTATAATTACACCTCAGAGACAGCAAACACAAAGCAATTAAAGCATGCTTCATAATTAAATTTTCTGGTTTTCTTCATAACGGATATAAAAATAAAGAATCCATGCATGTTGCAGACTTTTCACTTAATGAGTAACAAAAGGTATGGAAAGAACAAAATGTGAATTGTAAGTGTTCAATATTAATGGATTTCAAGGCACATGTTTGATAAACACTGTGCTCTGAGAAACAAAATATGCCATTGATGAAGGGGGTAAATAGATACAGTAGTTAGATGAAGTTTGCGGGACAAAGAAAGATGACAGTCATTAATGTAAATGTGAATAATGCATTTACAACATTCATTCATTCATCCTTATTAACTGCCTCGTCAGGGTCATGGCTGTTTATATTAGGTTACTAGTTTGTTTATATTTTGGGGAAATAAACCAAATAAAATGCATTAGAAAATGTTGTAGAAACAATTAATTAAGAAGTAATTAATCATAGTCAGCATAGTTTTGTGACTATGATGAACTTAATTACTATATTATTTTCTGTTTCCCTGTGATATTCACTCTAATTTGAGGTTATTCCCTATCCTAATCCTAAGAATGCCAGAGTTCCAGTGTTCATCAGCATCTGAGATAATCCTTTTTCTAGGCCCAGGTTAAACTGAACCAAAAATGTTTCCATATGTGACGCTAAAGTGTAACTCAAAACAGAAACAGGTCATTCAAGCAATGTTGAATCTGCATACTTACTATTAGTTCCCTAACCTGATAAATGTCAAATGTAATAGTCTTAATTATACCATATTAGTGACACAACAACCAAGCTGCAATTTGGGTACATAAGTCTTGCTAAATGTGGTAGCATTCCAAAAAAAAACAACAACCCAGCAAACAAGAAAACAGATGGTAAGACAAATGGTATGTAATAATTTGTATATAATTTTTAATTAATTAATAATTCATAATTTCTATGCTGAAATATATAAATTCAAGTTGATACCACCTCTGTAGAAAAGAAAAAAATTTTAAAAAAATACGTTTAACAAGTACAAAAAAGCAGAAATTGGGCTTTGTTGATCTTGATATTCTTTTTTATTTTATTTTATTTATTTTTTTTTACATTTTTTTTTTCCCCTGGGTCATAGCAATATTAGTTTGGCTTAACATAATTTAAGCTGCTAGCTCATTATCACTTACCTAGACATCTGAATAGTAACATTCAAACCTTCTCTCTCATAATGGAAGCAAAGTTAATGTTAAGGTTGACTATTTAATGATAAACAATGCAGAAGAAATAAAGAAGCTGCTTCTCATTTTTCCATTGTGTATGTTGACGTCCTTGTAAGTCCATGGTGATGTGCAGCTACAGGCCCACAAACCCATAAGCTGTCTCTATTCGCTCATTTTACTCAAATTGAATTGACTATGATGAGAACATTAACAGTATGTAGCATCTTACTACAGAAAAATAATTATATCTGCAAGTCCTTTATTTACTGTTTAAGAAACACACAATGCAGGCAGTTAAAATGCTGAAAGCATCTAATTTCTAAGTAGTTATGAAGACTCAAAGCATTTAAAAAAATTCTCAGTAAATCTTAAAACAGCTTTGACTGGATCAGATGATATCAGAAGTGGGAGCTGAAATAATTTTCCTATTCTACATTTTGCTGATGGAACACCATTGTGTGTTCCATCACTCAATTACACAAAATCCACACTGCCAACTAAGCTCATAAATAAACATAAATCACAATAGATAGATAGATAGATAGATAGATAGATAGATAGATAGATAGATAGATAGATAGATAGATAGAACTTTAAAGGCAAAGTTTAACAGGTAAAGGAAGTCACTTCTTTGACATGATGAGGAATGAATGTGTAGTGCATTTTTCTGTACTTCACACAGAAGTCTCCAAAGAGAGAGCAAGTTAATAATCCAAACAGCCGCTTAAACAGCGGAACATTTGGAAAATCCATACCCATGGGGTTCGTTTTGCCTCCAACCACATAATGGTCCAGAAAGAGAGAGGGATTGAGAAGGTGGTGGGGGGTGGGGAGGGTTCAGAGAGAAAGAGAGCGAGAGAGAGAAAGATTTCTCAGCCAATTAAGTGACCAGCTGTTCCTAAAAAGTGAGATGTCCTTTGGGACAGGATGATTGGTCACCTGTAAGATTGTGCTCAGCAAAATCAGGGAGGAGATGAGCCACTGGTAATGTCTTTGTTTGCTTGTTAGTTCCTTTTTATTTTCTTCATCTTATATGCCTTTCAAGCTTTTCAAAACGGATTAAACTGGATATTAACCTACTGAAATCATTTACCTCTGCATTGCTGAAGACTGAGGAGTCTCAGATAGGAAACAAAAAAGTAAAGTGGAGATTCTAGACTTAGCAACCCAATCCAGCCTGCTGTAGCAACGCTTTTGCGCATTTGTCTTTTTCTTTCACTCAAACTAAGCAGCTCCAAAGAAGTAATACTATAAAAGCATGCAATCAATATTTACAAAAAGCTATACTATATTATTCTCTTGGAGAAAATCCAAAGGACTAAACGGAGCACAGTGGGTGTGTGTGTGTGTGCCTGTGTACAGCTGTGTACACAAAAATAACATTGGGTGATGTATGTGCATGCATGCACTTTTTTTTTTTTTTTTTACCTGCGTATATAAAGACACAGCCACAGAAATGTTCCAACAACATTTCACACACTACATACTCATCTACCAGATGGCAACATGAAAAGATTCATTAAGAACCCTTGATATATGCTGTGTTTGAGAAGAATATATCAAATCTATTTTCTTGAAAAACCAACACTTTCTTGGATATTTAATTATGCATACCACCACTCACATGGATTCACACACACTTGATTCTGCTGTAATGGTATCCATAGCTGAGTTATTACAGCAAATGGCTATGCTTATCTCACTCTCGCTCAGCATTCTTGCACCTGCTTCATGCTCATCTCACTCTAATTTCATCAGGATTACACTCTAGCCATGCTTCTTTGCTGCTTTCCAAATTGCTTCAAAACAGAAGCATTGCCAAGCAAATATAAAATAACAGCATTGTATAAATCTTTTATTAAGCATTTCTTATGTCAAAACCCATGAGGTGACATTAAAGATTCTATATACTTTGACCTTACATGAAAAGACAGACCCTTCATTATCATTATAGGTTGACTGAGACTGTTGTGTCTGTAATATTGTATACTTAAGTTTTAGGTTCTTAGTTTTGACCATAATTGACACATTCTTAAAGCGTTTCTGTGAAGCATTTACAGTGGTGCTTGAAAGTTTGTGAACCCTTTAGAATTTTCTATATATCTGCATAAATATGACCTAAAACATCTTCAGATTTTCACACAATACAAAGTGAACCAAATTAAACAAATGAGACAAAAATATTATACATAGTCACTTATTTATTGAGGAAAATGATCAAATATTACATATCTGTGAATGGCAAAAGTATGTGAACCTCTAAGAAGATACCTCTAACCTGCAAATAGCAGGTATGCAAATATATAGAGGTATAGAGGTATAGAGGTATGCAAATACCTCTAAGTAGGTAAATTGAAGGTGAAATTAGAGTTAGGTGATTTCAATCAATTGGATGACAATCAGGTGTGAAGGTGCACCCTGTTTTATTTACAGAATAGGGATCTATTAGAGTCTGATCTTGACAACACATGTTTGTGGAAGTGTATCCTGGTACGAACAAAGGAGATACTCTTTTTTATACCTAATCTGGTTACTGACCTGTTGCCAATTAACCTCCAGCTGTTTCTTTTTAGTAACACTTACTTTTCCAGCCATTTGTTGCCCCCATCCCAACTTTGCAGCCATCAAATTAAAAATGACCTTTTTTTTCTTTAAATGGTACATTTACTCAGTTTAAACATATGTTTTCTATTTACTATTGTGAATAACATAATGGTTTATGAGATTTGCAAATCATTGCATTCTGTTTTTATTTACATTTTACAGTGTCCCAACTTTTTTGGAATTTGGGTTATAGAAAATTCAAAAGAGTTCACAAACTTTCAAGCACCACTGTACGTGTCCCCCTTTATCTTGCCATTCCTATGGATGACCCTGTTCTTCTGTTTTGCCATGTACCATTATTTTGGTCTCTAACTAATCATGCCACTGGTCTGTTACCTATTGTGTTTACCTGTTTTGTTTTATTATATTTTTATATTTATAACCTGTTGTGTCTGTTCTGTGCAAAGTCTCATTCAGTGTTATTGTACATTTCTGAGCCTTGTGTTTCTATGTGTCTCTTTTTTTTTTCTTTCTTTCTTTCTTTTTTTAACCCAGCCTGTTTATTTCACTTAGCTTTTTGGATTTGCCCGAACATATATTATGCCACGCTTCTGCTCTGATGCTCACTCTCAATGTCACACTTTAATCAAGTTGATAGATACAGTATACAAATAAAAAATAGGAAATTTATCCAGCAGAACAAAACTCAATGAATTAATCAGTGATTATTTCATTACGGATATAACAGCAAACCTAGGTGAGTGAAGAGACAAGGTCTTTTACCTCAGGTGATGAGACTGAAATGGATGAAGCTTGAAGTGATTTCCCATCATCAACCTTTAGTTCTTTGAAAAAGTGTCACTAATATTGTTTATCCGTAAATACATAAATAGATCAAATGGTAGGGAGGGCATTTGCTTTTCATAGCCTGTCAGTTAAAGATAATAAGGATAGAGATCATCATGAGATAATATAGAAATGGCATCAGAGTTATTAAACACTCTTAAATAATTATGGTGTAATAGTATGGTATTTAATTTTAAATATATGATATTGTTAATAAACGTAGAATGACTTTTTTGGCCTTCTTGTCAGAATAGCTAGGCTATGAATAGATGATGATTTAAAGATAGATGTGAAACTCATCTCATATCCCCCATACAGCATAAATGTCTGAGCATAACACTGTGTATTCCATTACAGACTCGGTTTTTCTTTGTTGACACTCAACAATTTTACGGCAACACTCAGTACTGTCCACAAAACCACAAATGTGCTCAATCATACCCTCCATACATTTCTGTACCCCTCTGACTGTTCCGAGTGACTGTTTTCCTTCCGCAGTCCTCGTAAAAAAAACGGTCAACTTGTCCACATCGGTAGACAGAAATATTTGAGAGCATTCAGCAATAACATCCAAAGGATGCAGGTTCTATAACTTGTTTTTTACATGACATAAAAGTCAGAAATGGACCCATGTCCATTTCTCTAGGATGTTTAAAATCCCTTGCCATTTTATCTACTTGCTCAGGGCTCAGTGGCCGATATTTTATCGACACTTTAATCGGCACACCTCCTGCCCTTTAGGCTTTGATTCTTTAATCAACATTGGTGCTATTGGATCTTAACCAGAATCACCTGATTTGTCATCAGAGGATGATAAGCTCGAAGACTGCTGTTTTGACTTACTTTCAGAATACTTAAGAGATGGATACAGTCTCTTTGGTTTGATAAAATTAATCGAAGACAACTTTTGTTTTTCCAAAACTTTAACTTTAGCCTGGAGAGAGTTATTAGCGCATTGGAGCTGCTCCCAAGTTTTTTGAGCGGAGATAGCAGCACGTTTATGATTAGCACATTCCTGCGTCAGTGTAGCAATTTTGTCAGCTCTGTCTTGCATTAGGAAAACATGCCATTGTCTAAACAGTTGCACAGCTGCCTCAGGGTCTTTACAATTGACACAATTCTCCAAAAATGAAAAACATTGCTCTTTACTCCACAGTGTCTGTAATGAAATATCAAGATCTTTACATAGTTTTCTTTCCACATAGTTTATCTAGCATTTGCCCTAGCTCTTTCCTATCACTACTGTTGTCAGCATAACGCAAGAAAACAGCTGGTGAGGAAGGCTCTCCAACACCCTTAGGATCCCGAACACTCATTGTCATTACCCAAATAAACAACGCAACTCATGCAACTCATTTGAATCAAACTGATCATCCAGGATCACCGGATCAGGTCAGATAGGAGATGTCATCTGTCATCTGGGTCATCAGACAGAGTACATCCTATCCTTCCAACAACGCCAGGAACTTATATAAATCTTTTCTGGTTGATTAAAATGTTTGTGCTTCACCAGAAGTAAGATGTTTGGAGAATCAGGAGACTAAGAGCCAGGGTATAGTCAGAGATGGTTTATTATGCGTGCAGAGACACGCTGGACACTACAGCATTTCGTAGTCTCAATCTTAGTCTAAACATAAGTTGGATACATGCAACATACCCAAGGAAAATCATAAGACAAAAGACAAAACACCTTGACAAAAACACAATCAAGGACAGCAACCCAAAAACTTCATGAGACCATGAGCAAGCAAAAATCAAATTAAACTGATCTTACAGTAAATGATTGAATCATAATCATGAAAAATAAGGGGTGTGGGGGGGGGATCACAATTGGCATTACAATCTGCATATTTTATTCATCACATATCAAACCTATTACATATAGAATTCAGAACTTCATAGAGTGGGGAATGTCACAATCTTACCATTATGGCCAACTTTACCAAGTGTTTCCATAGATACCACACATATACAGGCACTGTTTAGTCCAATTAAATATATTTCAGTTCTTCATGGTTATAATCCAAGTTGCCAAGCCAGGCTGTGAGCTTTATGGTGAACTTTTAAGTGAAGTTTTAAGTGAAACTGCCAATTGCTGTGATTGCAGAGAGACACACACCAGCTTGTCAATCTTATTCTAAGCATTTTTTTTATTGCTACACAGCAAGCGGCCGCCAATCTGCGATTCTACCTGGCACCACAGGTAGAGCAACCTCTATACGTAATTAGGAACAATTTGCCAGGTAGCCTGGCAACAAAGAGCCTCTGTACAAAGGCTCATGTAATAACTTTGCAGGTAGAAAACAATCTTTATTAATCCATTCCATTTCTGTAGGTTCTGAATAGGACCTCAAATTGTTTCAGTCTGGGGAGCAAATTTTGAATTGCCTGAGAAACACACTCTCCTAATCACTGGCCTTTATGCTTGCAGATTTGAGGGGAAAATCTGTTAATGCCATTATTCTCAGAAAATACAATGAAAATCAAACTCAAAAAAAAAAAAAAAAACTATGGAAAAAAACAGAAAAAATAGTTTCAATCATGCGTTTCATTGTTATCTTGCAGATTACTGGGAATTTGTTTGGTATGATATAATGAAAGCAATGCATTAAGTATTTCTTTTTCATAAGAAATTGAAAAAGGACAGTAGAGAAAAAGAGTTTTTGAATATTATCTTCAGCTTGGTCAGCTTGGGCTGATGTCTCTTCATGTCTCACAGAATGGCAGACAACATTCACCCAGGGATTTTTGTTTGTTTGTTTGTTTCCTTGTGAGCTCATTCCATTAATATAAACCTTAATACAACTAATTAATGCCTAGACATAAACCCAAACTTAACTTCAGTAAAGAGAAAATAACCTTTGGGTCCTTAAAAAACTGCGTTTTTTTTTTTGTTTGTTTGTTTGTTTGTTTGTTTTCTGTTTTGTTTTTTGGGGGTTGTTTTTTTTTTGCTTTGTTTTGTTTTGTTTTTTTGTTTTGTTTTGTTTTGTTTTTTTGAGGGGGGGGTCCTCACAAAGTCAAAATTGTTAGATATTCCTATCATTTTAAGTACATTTGGTCATACATGTTTCATCACTCTTTATTGGGATTCAGAAGTACAGCTGCTGTTCTAATATGTTGCTATGTGCTACTTCATTTTTAGTTCCTCCATCAGCATTAAAGTCACTTTAACCCAGAAAGGAGACAGCAAGGGGAAAGCGCATGACAAGCGGAGATGAAT